>NC_056747.1:915979446-916073988 GCF_019279795.1 Protopterus annectens | reverse complement strand
AATTTTTTAAAAAGTTATTCTGTTTTCTTTTCAAATTTTTTTAAAACTTGGGGAAAATTTTCAAAGGAAAAAAAAAAAATTTTTTTTTTTGGTTTTTGAATTTTGTTTTTGTTTTAAAAAATTTTAAAATTTTTTTGTGGGGGAGTTTTTTGATTTTTTTTGTTTTTTTAAAACGGGTCTTAAAATAACCTGTTTAAACTTTTGGCTAAAAATTGGTTATTTCAATAGTGAAAGAGAATTTAATCCTTTTGCATTTTTAAAAAAATCAGTTTTATCGTTTTAATTGATTTTTTAAAAATGTTAGAATTTTAAATTAAGGGAATTTTTTCCTAACTTTGAAAGTCGAATTTTTTTTTTATTAAGGGTAAAATTTTTTGATTTTTCCTTAATTAATTATTAAATAATTTGTTTAATTACTTAAAGAATTGGTATTTAAACGGAGTAAAAGGAATTTAAGTACCTTAATGACTTTTTAAAAAAATTTATACATTTTTAATTTAAAATTTTTTAATTTGATTTTAAATTTAAATGAGTATAAGGATTTAACTATTCTGCTTTTAAAAATAATTTAAAGTATTTAATTATTTAATTTTAAATTTAAGTGTTGAAGAACTTTTTAAATTTTCTTCTGGATTAAAGGAATGTATTTTCTGCTTTTTAAAAAATTTAAATATTTAATTTGATTTAAACTGTGTATGAAGGAGTGTTGAAGGAATTTTTTAAACTGAAGTTATTCTGCTCTTCAGTAACTTGAAGTGAAGCTAGTGTTGGCTGAATTTTGTTATTGCTAGTAATTACAGGTGTGGGGGTAGCCACATTCTTTGATTTCCTGTCCTTGCGTATTTAAACTGGTGCATGTGAAATATTCCTGCTTTACAACTTCAGCTTGGCCAGCTAAGAACTTGGTTATATTCAACTGGACGTATAAGAGAATTTAAGTACCTATATCTGCACTTTTTTTAAAAAAAAATACAGTATTATACAGTATTTAATTTGATTTAAACTGTGTATGAAGGAGTGTTGAAGGAATTTTTAAACTGAAGTTATTCTGCTCTTCAGTAACTTGAAGTGAAGCTAGTGTTGGCTGAATTTTGTTATTTGCTAGTAATTACAGGTGTGGGGTAGCCACATTCTTTGATTTCCTGTCCTTGCATATTTAAACTGGTGCATGTGAAATATTCCTGCTTTACAACTTCAGCTTGGCCAGCTAAGAACTTGGTTATATTCAACTGGAGATATAAGAGATTTTAAGTAACTATATCTGCACTTTTTAAAAAAAAATACAGTATTATACAGTATTTAATTTGATTTAAACTGTGTATGAAGGAGTGTTGAAGGAATTTTTAAACTGAAGTTATTCTTCAACCTGACGTATAAGAGAATTTAAGTACCTATATCTGCACTTTTTAAAAAAAAAATACAGTATTATACAGTATTTAATTTGATTTAAACTTTGTATGAAGGAGTGTTGAAGGAATTTTTAACTGAAGTTATTCTTCAACTGGACGTATAAGAGAATTTAAGTACCTATATCTGCACTTTTTAAAAAAAAATACAGTATTATACAGTATTTAATTTGATTTAAACTGTGTATGAAGGAGTGTTGAAGGAATTTTTAAACTGAAGTTATTCTTCAACTGGACGTATAAGAGAATTTAAGTACCTATATCTGCACTTTTTCTAAAAAAAATACAGTATTATACAGTATTTAATTTGATTTAAACTGTGTATGAAGGAGTGTTGAAGGAATTTTTAAACTGAAGTTATTCTGCTCTTCAGTAACTTGAAGTGAAGCTAGTGTTGGCTGAATTTTGTTATTTGCTAGTAATTACAGGTGTGGGGTAGCCACATTCTTTGATTTCCTGTCCTTGCATATTTAAACTGGTGCATGTGAAATAATTCCTGCTTTACAACTTCAGCTTGGCCAGCTAAGAACTTGGTTATATTCAACTGGACGTATAAGAGAATTTAAGTACCTATATCTGCACTTTTTAAAAAAAAAAAATACAGTATTATACAGTATTTAATTTGATTTAAACTGTGTATGAAGGAGTGTTGAAGGAATTTTTAAACTGAAGTTATTCTGCTCTTCAGTAACTTGAAGTGAAGCTAGTGTTGGCTGAATTTTGTTATTTGCTAGTAATTACAGGTGTGGGGTAGCCACATTCTTTGATTTCCTGTCCTTGCATATTTAAACTGGTGCATGTGAAATATTCCTGCTTTACAACTTCAGCTTGGCCAGCTAAGAACTTGGTTATATTTAACTGGACGTATAAGAGAATTTAAGTACCTATATCTGCACTTTTTTTAAAAAAAATACAGTATTATACAGTATTTAATTTGATTTAAACTGTGTATGAAGGAGTGTTGAAGGAATTTTTAAACTGAAGTTATTCTTCAACTGGACGTATAAGAGAATTTAAGTACCTATATCTGCACTTTTTAAAAAAAAAAAATACAGTATTATACAGTATTTAATTTGATTTAAACTGTGTATGAAGGAGTGTTGAAGGAATTTTTAAACTGAAGTTATTCTTCAACTGGACGTATAAGAGAATTTAAGTACCTATATCTGCACTTTTTTTAAAAAAAAAATACAGTATTATACAGTATTTAATTTGATTTAAACTGTGTATGAAGGAGTGTTAAAGGAATTTTTAAACTGAAGTTATTCTGCTCTTCAGTAACTTGAAGTGAAGCTAGTGTTGGCTGAATTTTGTTATTTGCTAGTAATTACAGGTGTGGGGGTAGCCACATTCTTTGATTTCCTGTCCTTGCATATTTAAACTGGTGCATGTGAAATAATTCCTGCTTTACAACTTCAGCTTGTCCAGCTAAGAACTTGGTTATATTCAACTGGACGTATAAGAGAATTTAAGTACCTATATCTGCACTTTTTAAAAAAAAAAATACAGTATTATACAGTATTTAATTTGATTTAAACTGTGTATGAAAGAGTGTTGAAGGAATTTTTAAACTGAAGTTATTCTTCAACTGGACGTATAAGAGAATTTAAGTACCTATATCTGCACTTTTTAAAAAAAAAATACAGTATTATACAGTATTTAATTTGATTTAAACTGTGTATGAAGGAGTGTTGAAGGAATTTTTAAACTGAAGTTATTCTGCTCTTCAGTAACTTGAAGTGAAGCTAGTGTTGGCTGAATTTTGTTATTTGCTAGTAATTACAGGTGTGGGGGTAGCCACATTCTTTGATTTCCTGTCCTTGCATATTTAAACTGGTGCATGTGAAATATTCCTGCTTTACAACTTCAGCTTGGCCAGCTAAGAACTTGGTTATATTCAACTGGACGTATAAGAGAATTTAAGTACCTATATCTGCACTTTTTTTAAAAAAAAAATACAGTATTATACAGTATTTAATTTGATTTAAACTGTGTATGAAGGAGTGTTGAAGGAATTTTTAAACTGAAGTTATTCTTCAACTGGACGTATAAGAGAATTTAAGTACCTATATCTGCACTTTTTTTAAAAAAAATACAGTATTATACAGTATTTAATTTGATTTAAACTGTGTATGAAGGAGTGTTGAAGGAATTTTTAAACTGAAGTTATTCTTCAACTGGACGTATAAGAGAATTTAAGTACCTATATCTGCACTTTTTTAAAAAAAAAATACAGTATTATACAGTATTTAATTTGATTTAAACTGTGTATGAAGGAGTGTTGAAGGAATTTTTAAACTGAAGTTATTCTGCTCTTCAGTAACTTGAAGTGAAGCTAGTGTTGGCTGAATTTTGTTATTTGCTAGTAATTACAGGTGTGGGGGTAGCCACATTCTTTGATTTCCTGTCCTTGCATATTTAAACTGGTGCATGTGAAATAATTCCTGCTTTACAACTTCAGCTTGGCCAGCTAAGAACTTGGTTATATTCAACTGGACGAATAAGAGAATTTAAGTACCTATATCTGCACTTTTTAAAAAAAAAATACAGTATTATACAGTATTTAATTTGATTTAAACTGTGTATGAAGGAGTGTTGAAGGAATTTTTAAACTGAAGTTATTCTGCTCTTCAGTAACTTGAAGTGAAGCTAGTGTTGGCTGAATTTTGTTATTTGCTAGTAATTACAGGTGTGGGGGTAGCCACATTCTTTGATTTCCTGTCCTTGCATATTTAAACTGGTGCATGTGAAATAATTCCTGCTTTACAACTTCAGCTTGGCCAGCTAAGAACTTGGTTATATTCAACTGGACGTATAAGAGAATTTAAGTACCTATATCTGCACTTTTTTAAAAAAAAAAAATACAGTATTATACAGTATTTAATTTGATTTAAACTGTGTATGAAGGAGTGTTGAAGGAATTTTTAAACTGAAGTTATTCTTCAACTGGACGTATAAGAGAATTTAAGTACCTATATCTGCACTTTTTTAAAAAAAAAATACAGTATTATACAGTATTTAATTTGATTTAAACTGTGTATGAAGGAGTGTTGAAGGAATTTTTAAACTGAAGTTATTCTGCTGTTCAGTAACTTGAAGTGAAGCTAGTGTTGGCTGAATTTTGTTATTTGCTAGTAATTACAGGTGTGGGGGTAGCCACATTCTTTGATTTCCTGTCCTTGCATATTTAAACTGGTGCATGTGAAATAATTCCTGCTTTACAACTTCAGCTTGGCCAGCTAAGAACTTGGTTATATTCAACTGGACGTATAAGAGAATTTAAGTACCTATATCTGCACTTTTTTAAAAAAAATACAGTATTATACAGTATTTAATTTGATTTAAACTGTGTATGAAGGAGTGTTGAAGGAATTTTTAAACTGAAGTTTTTCTGCTCTTCAGTAACTTGAAGTGAAGCTAGTGTTGGCTGAATTTTGTTATTTGCTAGTAATTACAGGTGTGGGGGTAGCCACATTATTTGATTTCCTGTCCTTGCATATTTAAACTGGTGCATGTGAAATAATTCCTGCTTTACAACTTCAGCTTGGCCAGCTAAGAACTTGGTTATATTCAACTGGACGTATAAGAGAATTTAAGTACCTATATCTGCACTTTTTAAAAAAAAAATACAGTATTATACAGTATTTAATTTGATTTAAACTGTGTATGAAGGAGTGTTGAAGGAATGTTTAAACTGAAGTTATTCTTCAACTGGACGTATAAGAGAATTTAAGTACCTATATCTGCACTTTTTAAAAAAAAAAATACAGTATTATACAGTATTTAATTTGATTTAAACTTTGTATGAAGGAGTGTTGAAGGAATTTTTAAACTGAAGTTATTCTTCAACTGGACGTATAAGAGAATTTAAGTACCTATATCTGCACTTTTTAAAAAAAAAATACAGTATTATACAGTATTTAATTTGATTTAAACTGTGTATGAAGGAGTGTTGAAGGAATTTTTAAACTGAAGTTATTCTTCAACTGGACGTATAAGAGAATTTAAGTACCTATATCTGCACTTTTTTAAAAAAAAAATACAGTATTATACAGTATTTAATTTGATTTAAACTGTGTATGAAGGAGTGTTGAAGGAATTTTTAAACTGAAGTCATTCTGCTCTTCAGTAACTTGAAGTGAAGCTAGTGTTGGCTGAATTTTGTTATTTGCTAGTAATTACAGGTGTGGGGTAGCCACATTCTTTGATTTCCTGTCCTTGCATATTTAAACTGGTGCATGTGAAATAATTCCTGCTTTACAACTTCAGCTTGGCCAGCTAAGAACTTGGTTATATTCAACTGGACGTATAAGAGAATTTAAGTACCTATATCTGCACTTTTTAAAAAAAAATAAAATACAGTATTATACAGTATTTAATTTGATTTAAACTGTGTATGAAGGAGTGTTGAAGGAATTTTTAAACTGAAGTTATTCTTCAACTGGACGTATAAGAGAATTTAAGTACCTATATCTGCACTTTTTTAAAAAAAAAAAAATACAGTATTATACAGTATTTAATTTGATTTAAACTGTGTATGAAGGAGTGTTGAAGGAATTTTTAAACTGAAGTTATTCTGCTCTTCAGTAACTTGAAGTGAAGCTAGTGTTGGCTGAATTTTGTTATTTGCTAGTAATTACAGGTGTGGGGGTAGCCACATTCTTTGATTTCCTGTCCTTGCATATTTAAACTGGTGCATGTGAAATAATTCCTGCTTTACAACTTCAGCTTGGCCAGCTAAGAACTTGGTTATATTCAACTGGACGTATAAGAGAATTTAAGTACCTATATCTGCACTTTTTTTAAAAAAAAATACAGTATTATACAGTATTTAATTTCATTTAAACTGTGTATGAAGGAGTGTTGAAGGAATTTTTAAACTGAAGTTATTCTTCAACTGGATGTATAAGAGAATTTAAGTACCTATATCTGCAGTTTTTAAAAAAAAAAAATACAGTATTATACAGTATTTAATTTGATTTAAACTGTGTATGAAGGAGTGTTGAAGGAATTTTTAAACTGAAGTTATTCTTCAATTGGATGTATAAGAGAATTTAAGTACCTATATCTGCACTTTTTTTTAAAAAAAATACAGTATTATACAGTATTTAATTTGATTTAAACTGTGTATGAAGGAGTGTTGAAGGAATTTTTAAACTGAAGTTATTCTTCAACTGGACGTATAAGAGAATTTAAGTACTTATATCTGCACTTTTTTAAAAAAAATACAGTATTATACAGTATTTAATTTGATTTAAACTGTGTATGAAGGAGTGTTGAAGGAATTTTTAAACTGAAGTTATTCTGCTCTTCAGTAACTTGAAGTGAAGCTAGTGTTGGCTGAATTTTGTTATTTGCTAGTAATTACAGGTGTGGGGGTAGCCACATTCTTTGATTTCCTGTCCTTGCATATTTAAACTGGTGCATGTGAAATAATTCCTGCTTTACAACTTCAGCTTGGCCAGCTAAGAACTTGGTTATATTCAACTGGACGTATAAGAGAATTTAAGTACCTATATCTGCACTTTTTAAAAAAAAAATACAGTATTATACAGTATTTAATTTGATTTAAACTGTGTATGAAGGAGTGTTGAAGGAATTTTTAAACTGAAGTTATTCTGCTCTTCAGTAACTTGAAGTGAAGCTAGTGTTGGCTGAATTTTGTTATTTGCTAGTAATTACAGGTGTGGGGGTAGCCACATTCTTTGATTTCCTGTCCTTGTATATTTAAACTGGTGCATGTGAAATAATTCCTGCTTTACAACTTCAGCTTGGCCAGCTAAGAACTTGGTTATATTCAACTGGACGTATAAGAGAATTTAAGTACCTATATCTGCACTTTTAAAAAAAAAAATACAGTATTATACAGTATTTAATTTGATTTAAACTGTGTATGAAGGAGTGTTGAAGGAATTTTTAAACTGAAGTTATTCTGCTCTTCAGTAACTTGAAGTGAAGCTAGTGTTGGCTGAATTTTGTTATTTGCTAGTAATTACAGGTGTGGGGGTAGCCACATTCTTTGATTTCCTGTCCTTGCATATTTAAACTGGTGCATGTGAAATAATTCCTGCTTTACAACTTCAGCTTGGCCAGCTAAGAACTTGGTTATATTCAACTGGACGTATAAGAGAATTTAAGTACCTATATCTGCACTTTTTAAAAAAAAAAAATACAGTATTATACAGTATTTAATTTGATTTAAACTGTGTATGAAGGAGTGTTGAAGGAATTTTTAAACTGAAGTTATTCTTCTCTTCAGTAACTTGAAGTGAAGCTAGTGTTGGCTGAATTTTGTTATTTGCTAAAAAATACAGTATTATACAGTATTTAATTTGATTTAAACTGTGTATGAAGGAGTGTTGAAGGAATTTTTAAACTGAAGTTATTCTCTTTCAGAAACTTGAAGTGAAGCTAGTGTTGAATGAATTTTGTTGCTAGTAATTACAGGTGTGGGGTAGCCACATCTTGATTTCCTCTGTCTGCATATTTAAACTGGTGCATGTGAAGTACTCCTGCTTTACAACTTCAGCTTGGCCAGCTAAGAACTTGGTTATATTCAACTGGACGTATAAGAGAATTTAAGTACCTATATCTGCACTTTTTTAAAAAAAAAAATACAGTATTATACAGTATTTAATTTGATTTAAACTGTGTATGAAGGAGTGTTGAAGGAATTTTTAAACTGAAGTTATTCTGCTCTTCAGTAACTTGAAGTGATGCTAGTGTTGGCTGAATTTTGTTATTTGCTAGTAATTACAGGTGTGGGGGTAGCCACATTCTTTGATTTCCTGTCCTTGCATATTTAAACTGGTGCATGTGAAATAATTCCTGCTTTACAACTTCAGCTTGGCCAGCTAAGAACTTGGTTATATTCAACTGGACGTATAAGAGAATTTAAGTACCTATATCTGCACTTTTTTTAAAAAAAAAATACAGTATTATACAGTATTTAATTTGATTTAAACTGTGTATGAAGGAGTGTTGAAGGAATTTTTAAACTGAAGTTATTCTGCTCTTCAGTTATTCCCACCCACCCTGTTTTTGTTTTGGTGTTAATCTTGTGGCATTGAAACTGCCCGCCCCTCAGCCTGCCTCTGGGCCCATCTCATTTGCTCACTCAACTGAGTGCAGTGAGATCATATTCTGATTTCAGGCACTCCTACTGTGTACAAAGAGAGCATCTGGGAAATAGAAAAAAAAAATTAAGCTTATTTCCTGCCTTTCTTGTTAAGTGGTACAGACTATTTGTAGGCTTCTGAGCCCCCAAGCCCTTCTGTGTTTGAGGGAAGCCTTCTAGCTTGTTTTTTCTTATAACTAGCCAGTTTTCTAGTTTCAGCACTCAAATCTGTTTCTTTGATTTCAGCACTTGTTCAGAAAAAAAAAAAAAAAAAAATTCATCTGCTTTTACTGTACTTGTGTTTTTACCTACTTCTTTTTACTTTTGCATCATCTTAAAATACTCAATTGTATTTATTACTGCTTGGTGTAACTCATTCTAAGGCTTTTGGTTTAAACACTTGGGCTTCGGACCAGTTAGTTGTTTTGCACTGAGAGGGTTTGTGATCTGCACTGTTGTGGCAGAACAGGTAGCTTACATCCTTCTAGGTTGAGAACTGCTGATTGAGGGCTCAGTGTCTGTTATTCTAAAAGTGTATTAATTCTGGTTTAAGCACTTGGGCTTTCAAGCCAGTTATTTTACATTAAGAGGGTTTGTGGTCTGCACTCTTGTGGGAGGAGAGGCTGGACTCTGCCCTTCTGAGCTGGGAATTTCTGGTTAAAGGCTTATAGTGCATGCATATCTGAACTGTTTCTTACTGAAGTTGGTGCGCCTTGTTTGCTGTGGCATAGACTGGATTCGGGCCTGCTGGATCTAGCTTTGTTTGTGTAACTTGAGCACTAATCCAGACATTCTCTAAAGTATTCAATGGTATTTATTACTGCTTGGTTGTAACTTGATTAAAGTGTAGCTATCATTCAAGTCTTTTGGATTAAGCACTTGGGCTTCAGACCAGTTGTTTTACATTAGGAAGGTTTGTGGCAAGCACTGTGGTGGCAGGACAGGTAGCTTTCATCCTTCTAAGTTGGGAACTGCTGATTGAGAGCCCAGTGTCCAAGTGTATTAGTTCTGGTTTAGGCACTTGGGCTTCAGGCCAGTTATTTTACATTAAGAAGGTTCGTGGTCTGCACTCTTGTGGGAGAAGAGGCTGGACTCTGCCCTTCTGAGCTGGGAATTTCTGGTTAAAGGTTTATAGTGCCTGAATATTTGAACTGTATCTTACTGAAATTGGTTCACCTTGTTTGCTCTAGCATAGACTAGATCCAGGCCTGCTGAATCTAGCTTTGTTTATATGCTTGTTGTTTGTTTGCTTGTTATTTCCTGGAAGCTAATTCCACCTAATACGCAACTTCTCAGCGCTTCTGTGGATCACTAGTGATATCTGCATTGCTTACTGTACTTATTTCCTTGTTTCACTTGAAAGAAAGTTACTGTTTGTCGTTTTGCATTTAGTTACTTGTAACACATTGCACTCAAGTTACCTGGCACTTGCTCACTAAAGCAATTATATAAGTCAGCACTAAAAATTAAAAGCACTACACCCTCACTCCCCACTGGCCCTTATTTTCAATTAAGGATTTCCCAATATTATTCTAGCATGTCCAAAGGTCAGTTGTCAATCTCCTCTCCGGTACAGCTGGTGAATCTGGGAATCTTGAGGCAATGTTATAACTGCCTCATGTACACAGACAACCCTCTCCTCCTCCCACATAACACAAATACTTGTGAGAGATGCAGCTATTTAGCCAAACTGGAGGTTGAGCTCTCTCAACTCAGGACTGGCAAGACCAGACAGGAGGAGAAGGCAACTACACACACCACAAAACCAGCCTCACATAATGCTACCACTCCACTGAATCAAACACATAAACACACAAAGACATATTCGGAGGCTCTGAGTAAAAGTTTACCTAAACAGCAGAGGCCTCCAAAGCAGACACCCAAACAACTGCTACCTCAAGACACCCCACAAGCAACACATAAACCACAAAAGCAGTGTGCAAAGCAGTCACAGCCCTTAAGGCCAAATACAACATCAAACATACTTGTCATAGGTGACTCCATAGTCAGACACACTGACGTCCCACTCACCAGGCTGAACAAGGAGAGGGTCACAGTAAGCTGCCTATCGGACGCTAGAATCCGCCACATAACACAAGCACTCGGGTCACTCCACGGCAAGTACAAATATGACACAGTCATTGTCCATGCTGGTGTGAACGACCTGAGACGCACTCCCTGGACTACATGAAAAGAGACATAGAGGAGCTCTCTGATTATGTAGCCCAGGCAGGTGTGACCTAACCCTGAGCAGTATCCTTCCTTCACCAAGAATGATGCCACAATATAGAGACAAGATGATCAGCTTTAACAATTGGCTTAATGTCTGGTGTCATTCAAAGGGGATCCAGTGTCTGTCTGCCTGGGATGACATGCTTGACAAGCCACGCTGTTTCGCAAGGGACGGCTTGCACCTGTCACCCTGGGATTCCGGATATTGGCTAAGGCTCTTGCCACCCCATAGTGCCTTTTTAGGCAAGGCTCAAATTCTAAACCTACCACCCTAGAAAACAAAATGGGAAGAAACTGAGGGTAATGCTGCTCAATGCCAGAAGTCTAAATCTCAAAATGCACGCACTCGAGGCCCTTCTCAGTATGGAGAACATCGATGTCTGTGCTGTAACTGAAACCTGGCTGAAGGCTCCTGAGAGCACCCGGCACTATTAGGTTTTACCTCATATCATGCCCGCCCCAAAACCCGGACCACACCACAAAAGGACGGGGTGTATCCATATTCATAAAGGATACCCACACCTCCAGGTTGGTGGCAACGCACAGAGCTTCGGAAACCATCCAGGTGCAACTAACCATAGGCAAAACTGCTCTACAAATTGTAGCATGCTACAGGCCACCCTCTCAAACTCAGGAACCCCACACAGCCTTCCTGAAGACACTGGAGGGTATAAATGTATCTCCAAACACCATCATATTGGGTGACTTCAACTACCCGAATATAGACTGGGAACATTACTCAAGCCCTAACTTTCTAGCCCAACGGTTCCTGGAGTTCATAAATTCAAATGCCATGGAACAGCTAGTCACTGTTCCCACGAGAGGAGAAAATATACTAGATCTCATTATCACAAACATGGGGACAAAATGCTCCACACCGAAGTATATCCCTCATTGGTGAGATCTGATCATAAACTAATCTCACTGGAAATCCACATCCGCCCCACCCCAAACAAAAGACCATAGTGAAGAACTTCTAAAGCAAACTTCACACTACTCAAGACTGGTGTGGTATCCTTCAAGGCCCCTGAGCCAGAGGAAACCACAACCCAAGCTGGAAGCCCTTACAAATGCCTTCTATGAACACCTCCAGGACTGCATGGATCAGGCAATCCCAAATAAAACCAAGACTCTTTCCACAAAGGGCAAACGTCCAGTCTGGTGGACCCCAGCCATTAACAAACTTTACAATACGAGGAGAAAGCTATTACATGATAGAACAAAATCCATAAAAGGGAAGTCACCCCTGATCATTATTAGTAAAAAATTACGAGCACTCATAAAATCAACTAAGGCCAATTTTGAGAGAAAAATTGCCATGGATTCAAAGGACAATCATAAGGCCTTTTTCAGCTATGTTAGGAACCTGGGTGGAAACTCCCAGATATGCTCAGAATTAGTCCAAAATGATACAAAAATCACTGAACCCACAGACATTGCCAACATACTGGCAGACAGGTTCAGTGCAAACTTCACCCCCCCTCTCCCCCCCTAAAGGGGAGATAACTATCCCAGCCGAGTGTAGCCTCCTGGACATCTCAAATGCGCAGGTGAAAGCTGCTCTCTCTAAAGCTAAAAACACAGCATCAATGGGACCGGATGGTGTCCCCGGCTGTGTGCTACACGAGCTAAATGAGGAATTAACCCTGCACATAAGGCAGCTGTTTAATCTCAGCCTTACCACAGGATACGTGCCCAAGGAGTGGCGTACGGCAACTGTGGTCCCACTCCACAAAGGCGGTGCCTCTACGGACCCTGGTAATTACCGCCCCATAAGCTTAACAAGTCTAGTCTGCAAAGCTATGGAGAGGATCATAATGGAGCTCATAAACAAAGATATAGGGACTTGCAGACATTGGACCCGACCCAGTTTGGCTTTGTCAAGGGAAGATCATGCCTTTTGAACTTGGTCGACTTCTTCAAACAGTCACCAAGGCCATTGATGAGGAAAGGCAGTCCATACAGCCTACCTTGACCTTGCAAAGGCTTTCGACACAATACCCCACTCTGGTATTGTAGAAAAACTTACCAGGTTAAATGTAAACCCATATGTCACAAGATGGGTTGCAAACTGGCTTAAGGACAGAACCCACAGGGTTAGAGTTGCTGGCGCTGTGTCAGACTCCAAGCCGGTCACAAGTGGTGTCCCACAGGGCTCGGTCCTTGGCCCCATATTGTTTGGCATCTACTTCTCAGAAGTACAGGCCAGCATGGGAGGACTTTGGCTGACAAAGTTTGCAGACGACTGCAAACTGGGCGCCATAGTGGAAAGTGCATCGGACACGGATATCCTTCAGAAGGGACTCACGGAAACAGATAGCTGGTGCCAGAGCCATGGCCTGAAGTTAAACGCCAAACAATGTATAGTCATACCCTTCGGGAAAAACAAGGTAACCCCAAGCTACCATATAGGTGGCAATCCACTAAGCACAGAAGAGGTTATCAGGGACCTGGGGACCCAGGTTGACAGTGGCCTTTCTTTTGACACTCACATTGCTAAAGTGGTTAGAAAGACCTTCTACATTGCCCACCTGATCATGAAGGGATTCACATCCAGGTCTAGTGAGGTCATTGTTTCCCTGTACTCTTCACTTATCAGACCAATGATCGAGTACAATGCCCCATTCGGGATGTATCTCACCCGACATCTGCAGCAATTGGAGAGACCCCAAAAGTTCCTCACCAAAAGGATAAAGGGACTCCAAAATCTGTCATATGCTGCCAGATTGAAGAAACTCCAGCTCTACTCAGTCGCATACCGCCTGCACAGAGGTGACATGTGCCTGACATACAAGGCCATGTCCAACCCGGAATTAATGGACATGCTCCACCTCAAAAATCCAAATCCACCAAAACCACTAGAGCAAGCGACTTAAACCTTAGCACGGATATAAATAGGACGTGCTGGAGGGATAGATTTATCACTCAGAGACTCCCTATGCTGTGGAATAAAATCCCGGTCCATGTGAGGCAGAGCACCTCGCTGACTCTGTTCAAGAGAAATCTAGACCTGTTGATGGGAGATCGTAGGTTTACCCCGGGAATCATCTCTGTGTCACTGCTGGACAGAGGCACAACAAACTAATGGGCACAGTATTTTTTCATATAAGGGGTGGCGTAAGCCACAAAAATTTGGGCTAGGCTTATAAATGCCTTAGGGCAGATAGCCTAGTATAAACCTATGAACCTATGAACCTATGAACAGCAGATATCAGAAAATCTGATCAACATTTTGTGTCCTTTGCAAAATCACGTTTTGGGAAGCCAGCCACTGAAGTTAGATTAGCGAGGCAGATCTCCCAATGTATTCTTCTCGCCTACAAAAGTTATGGTCGTCTTGAGCCCCTACACGTGCGAGCCCACTCTACACGATCTATGGCTACCTGTGCGGCATTTTGGTCAAGGGTCTCATTAGATGACATTTGTGCAGCAGTAATTTGGGCTTCTTCACATACCTTCATTTCACACTATAAATTGGATCTCGTATCTAGAGGATGCGCTTCTTTTGGCTCTGCAGTGCTCCGGAATATCCTTCCATAAGGGCCTCCCAAGTTACTGGTAGCTGGGGACTCTGTCCCATAGGTTGTAGACCAAATGAAGTTAACTACTTCAGATAAAGAAGTTATGTACTCACCATAACGTTCCATCTGAGTAGGTAACTTCATTTGTCTGCAACCGACCCTCCCTCCTTCCCCCGGACCTATGGTTTGCTAGTTACGAGCCTGTGTATACCTTGTTCAGTCATCACCATTGCAAAGTGATAATTATAGAAACTTTCTATTGCCTTCTCTGGTAAACTCGATCTGAGGGTTACAAGGAGGTAGTAGGGTATTATGGGTAAGGGGGAGGAGCTTGGAGCTCAGATCTGTAAGCTTGGAAAGCTGCCGGCTCGGATCCGAATCGGATCTGATACCCACAGGTTGCAGACAAATGAAGTTACCTACTCAGATGGAACGATGTTCTTCATCTCACATTGCTGCAGTCCTTACACTTGGGTAGTCCGCTGTCCTCGGTCGGCCCGAATATCAAAGTATAAGGCTGACGTCGGTCAAGGCGCATTTGACTGACATCAGGACGTCAGGGTACAAATGCGCATGACCGACGTCATATCCTCAGTCTTTTTTGCCGCATGGTCCGATGCAGAAGCAGCATTGCAAGTGCCGGTTGGTGTTCTGAGATTTTTCGATTTCGAAGTTTCAGACCGAGTTCAAAGTTGGCTAAGTACCCGCTAGAATATTTTAGTTTTTTCTTGCCTCAGTAATTTACCGGATGTCAGAAAAAGTCAATAATTGCATTTCTTGTGGGAAGCAGATACCGCATAGAGATTATCATACTTTGTGTATTCCTTGCTTAGGGCCTGAGCACGACGTTGTTGGCTGTCGCTCTTGTGCTAGATTTAATAAACGCACTATAAAGAGACGGTTGAATTGTGTAAGGTTAGTCTTTGGGAAGCGGTGCAATTATAAAATGCCGTCGGATGCTCCGACGCCCGCTTCTTCGAAGAAGCGCAAGGACAAAGTAGTTAAGCCTAGGCTAGAAGAACCGTCTGTACCGGACGCCGGTTCTTTAGAGGTGTCAGTGGAGCCGGTGGCTCCACCGGAGGTTTCTTTGTGTTCCCAGGGTGAGCCTTTATTATTGCAAGATGTGGCCTCTCAGGAGGCAAGTCAGGCTGAGGGGGCTTCTCAGGTTACTTTACTCCCCTCCCTTCCTAGGGTGGCTAGGCCCTCTCCTTCTGTTTCTAAGACTTCTCCCAGGGGCAGGCCAGGTTTAGCTTCAGTTGGTGTTACCCCTAGCTCTTCAGGAACTGTGCCCAGGAAGCATATGCTTAAAATGGCAGAAGATTTGATTACTTTGATTAGGGGTTCTATGCCCCCTCCTGATAAGAGACCTAGGATGGAGCCTGAGCTGGGGGGTTTTGAGCAGGCTTCAGATGTTTCAGAGTCTTCGGCTGAAGACTTGCAGGAGTACTCTCCTTATTCTGATTCTGATGTGGATGATTCTACTCCTTCTGCTTCTCCTCCTGAGGATTTTTCTTTTTCAGAAACTCTTCATTCCATGAGGGAGCATTTTAAGTGGGAAGGTCAGGACTTCTCTGATTCCAGGAAAAGGCTTAGGGAATTTTTGTTTTACCCCAGCATAGGCCTTTGGCTATACCTCCTGTTTTGGATGTAGTGGGAGATGTTTTTGCAGAGGCTTCTCTTAATCCTGATTCTTTGCCTCCTGCTCCTGTTAAGCCGGATAGGTATTACAGGGTGCCTGAAGCTCATAAGTATCTTTTTAAGAGTCCTAGGGCAGACCCAGAAACTGTTAGCCAGGGGCCTAAAGGTGTTAAGGCTTCTGTTGTAAAGAATCCGGTTCCTGCAGACAAAGAGGCTAGGCCCTTGGATAGATGGGGAAAGAAAGTTTATACTTCTTCCACTCTTGCTATGAGGGCTTTGAATTGCCAGTTTCACATGTTGAAATACCAAAACTATCTCCTTTCGCAATTGAAGTCTAAGGTTGATGCTCTGGCAGTAGGTATTGATTGTAAAGAGTTGCAAGATTTAGTACATGTTTCTGAACAGGTGGGTAAGCATTCTTTGCAATGTGGTTTTGATGCTGTACAGGCCTCGTCTAGGGTGGCTGCTACTGGGTCAGTTCTTCGCAGGCACGCCTGGCTAAGGGATCAGAATTTGTCTGAACATGTTAAAACAAGGATTTTAGATGCTCCTTTACAATCTGACGTGTTGTTTGGTCCTCCTGTCGAGGCAGTTTTAAAGAAAATGGAGGACAAGGCTAAGTCTATGCAGACTGTTAAAGATTTTTTGCAGGTCCAGCCTCCAAAGTTTAGTAGAAATTGGCCTACTAAGGGGTGGACGCATCCTTCTTATGATTCCCAGTCTAGGGGCAGATCTAGACGTGGTAGGGGCAGAGCTCAGGGCTCTTTCAGGCCTAGAACAGGGAGTTCTCCTGCACAGTCTTCGGGTGAGGGCAGGGGTCAGTCCTTTCGTAAACAGACCCAATGACCTACCTTTTCAGCTGCCAGAGCCTTCTCGTCTGGCAGCACCTTTGGGTGGAAGGTTGGCACTTTTCAAAGAAAATTGGAGTTTAATTACCCAGGACAGATGGGTATTGGATATCATACACCACGGTTACAGGTTTTATTTCCATACCTTGCCTCCTTTCAAAGGCATGCCAGACGTTCCTCCTCAACAAAGAAAAGAAGCTCACAAGCAAGTTTCTCTGTTACTCCAAATAGGGGCCATACAGCCGGTCCCTATGCCAGAAAGGGGCCTAGGATTTTATTCTCGCCTGTTCCTAGTACCAAAGAAGGGGAACACGTGGAGACCAATTTTGGATTTATCTACCCTCAACACTTATCTGGACATTCCCAAGTTCAAAATGTTGACGTTACAACAGCTTTTACCTCTGCTGGGCAAAGATCATTGGATGGTAACTTTGGATCTCAAGGAGGCTTACCTTCATGTTCCTATCAGACTAAGTTGCAGGAAGTATCTGCGATTTGGAGCTGGGACTTCTCACTATCAGTTCTCTGCATTGCCCTTTGGCTTATCTACTGCGCCCAGAGTGTTCACGAAAGTTCTGGCTCCAGTGATAGCTTTCTTCAGGCTAAAAGGAATACAGATCTATCCTTATTTGGACGACTGCCTGATTCTGGCTCAAGGAAGGAAGAGCTTCTTCATCATTTGGAATATGTGATAGCAGTGCTAAGATGCCTGGGGTATTCTGTGAATGAAATAAAGTCCAGTCTAGTACCCTCTCAGGACATGTGCTTTCTGGGTGTGAGACTGAATACAGCATCCCAGATGGCCTTTTAACCCCGGACAAACAAAAGAGTCTATCCCTTTACTTCCATCAGCTATCTCATCAGTCCGGGCTGACTGCAAGGACAGTCCTTCAAGCCTTAGGGTTCATGGCATCTTGTATTCTGGTGCTTCCCAATGCCAAACTGCATATGAGGAAGCTGCAATGGTATCTCAAAATGTATGGACACAGCACTGCCAGGATCTAGACACTGTCATTCAAATAATACCTTGCATTCAAAAGGAATTTTTGTGGTGGGCTCAGGAATGTCACCTAAACAAGGGACTCTCTTTGACCCGGCCAGAGGCGAGTCAGATTTTAACGACAGATGCCTCAGACAAAGCTTGGGGAGCTCATCTAAATGGAAAGTGGATACAAGACAAGTGGCCTGCCAGACTACAACATCTACATATCAACCTGAAGGAGATGTTAGCAGTCCAGTTTGCATTAATAGCTTTCAAGGATTTACTTCTTCCAGGGCAGGTGTTGATTCTAACAGACAACACAACTGTCATGTGGTACATCAACAAGCAAGGGGAACGATTCTTATCCTCTATGCAGGCAAGCAATGATTTTGTGGGAGACTGCTCTCAGTTTACAGCTCAATCTTCAGGCAAGGTTTCTGCCAGGAGCACAGAACTCCTTAGCAGATGTGTTGAGCAGACAATTATGGATCCCCACGAGTGGAAATTGGATCCTCATGTATTTCAGAAATTGACAGTGTCATGGGGAACTCCAGACATAGATCTGTTCGCTTCTCCACTAAACCATCAGCTGCCAAAGTTTTGCACAAAAAGGTTTCATCCCACAGCTTGGAAAGTGGATGCTCTTTCTTTCAATTGGAGCAATCTTCATGTGTATGCCTTTCCTCCTCTGCCTCTCCTCCCAAAGGTACTTCTAAAGGTCAGACAGGACAAGCCAAGGATGATTTTAATAGCTCCAGATTGGCCTCGACAGCACTGGTACCCATTATTGAGAAGTCTGGCACGGAAGCCTCCATGGCCTTTGCCTTCGATTCCACACCTGTTGTCACAGGAGGACAGCCATTTGCTGAATGTCAAACTTCACTCTCTTCACCTAACAGCCTGGCATATTCTGTTTTGAACCATAGAGGGTCTCAACTTCCACAACAAGTTTTGAATGTGATTTTGGAAGCTAGAAGGCCTAGTACAAGGAAAGTGTACGCAGATAAATGGAAGAGATTTTTATTTTGGAGTGCAGCAAAGGATTTTGATGTTTCTGAGCCTAATTTGAGTGTGGCTCTTCAATATCTTACTGAGTTATTGGACAAAGGTTTGTCTTTCTCTTCTATTAAGGTTCATGCTGCAGCAATTTCGCTCACTATGATTGTGACCCACCATTGTTTTCTCATCCTTTGTTCAAGCAATTTCTTAGAGGGGCAAAGAATATAAGACCCCACGAAGAGCTCCTACTCCTGCTTGGGATCTCAATTTTGTGTTGGAGAAACTCACTCTACAACCTTTTGAGCCTGCAGCTACTTCTGAGTTGAAATATTTATCATGGAAGACTGCTTTTTGTTGGCAATTACCTCTGCAAGAAGGGTTTCTGAACTGCAGGCCCTTATGGCGTTGAGCCTTTCTTGATTTTCCATAAGGATAGGGTATCATTACGTACTAATCCTTCCTTTATGCCTAAGGTGGTTTCTAGTGTGGCTTTAAACCAAACTATTCATTTGCCTACTTTTTATGCAAATCCCCAAAATAAAGGGGAAAAGATTTTGCACACTTTAGATGTACACAGGCAGTTGCGTTATTATTTGGACAGAACTAAAGGGTTCAGGCAGTCTCAGCAGTTGTTTGTTTCTTTTGCTTTGAGTTCTCAGGGCAAGCCTGTGTCAAAACAAACTATTTCTAAGTGGATTGGGTTTTGCATTGCTTTCTGTTATTCCCATCATGGCAAGGAAGTTCCAGCTGGGATTAGGCCTCATTCCACTAGGGCTGTTGCCACTTCAACAGCTTTTTTGAGGGGAGTGGCAACCAAGGATATTTTGGAGGCAGCTACTTGGAGTTCAGTGCATACTTTCTCTAGGCATTATCACCTGCCACTTTACTCTAAATCCAGGGCTGGTTTTGCCACTGCTGTTTTGCAGGGCATTTTGGCAGCTCCTGCTTCCTTGTAGTTAGCCATCCTCCCTTACCTCTGCTTTGGGATTCTACCCAAGTGTAAGGACTGCAGCAATGTGAGATGAAGAACATAGTACAGTTTTGTACCTACCATAAATGTAGATGTTCAAGATCCACATTGCTGCAGTCCAATTTACCTCCCTCCTTCCCCTCTGCAGTTAGAGGTGGTTGTGTGGGTTGGGTTGTACATATTGTGTATATTGTATATATTGTACATATAGTTAGTGCAAGGGTGGTTGGTTGGTTGTTTGCTGTCTTTTGGTTTTGACCTTTATTTTTAGGGTCTTCTGACATCTGGGGCAAGAAAAGACTGAGGATATGACGTCGGTCATGCGCATTTGTACCCTGACGTCCTGATGTCAGTCAAATGCGCCTTGACCGACGTCAGCCTTATACTTTGATATTCGGGCTGACCGAGGACAGCGGACTACCCAAGTGTAAGGACTGCAGCAATGTGGATCTTCGAACATCTACATTTATGGTAGGTACAAAACTGTACTTTATGGTGAGTACATAACTTCTTTTTCCTTGTTTAATAGCAGTTTCTGTTCTAGATTCAACTCTTATCAGAGCAGGTCTTTCACTTAGGATTCCCCTATTCGTTACTATATTCTTTGCTTACACTCTGTCAATCCCTGGTAGGGAAGGTAGTCCAAATTTCTTCTTGGCCACATCCCCTCTTATTTTTCCCTAAGTGGTTATTTGCTCCAGAATCACTCGGTTCATTTGCCAGTTTTCTCTAGTAAATTTCAGCCCCTTCTTGCTTATTTTTTGTATCCCTCCTTGGACTCATCCCTATTTTCAAAATCTCCTTTCTCTCCATTCTTGTGTTGGCTTAGTTCTTAGAATACTCTGCTCTCTACAAGTATAATATTCTTTATAGTTATTATTCTCCTTAAGGTCTGCATCCAAGTCCCACTATGTCCTTATTTCTTGACCCCCCCCACCCGCTTCATCATCATCCCTTTCCACTTTGAATTATAATCTTCTGCTCTTGTTATGTATAAGAGCCTTAACTGTGTAGTTCAAAAATAGCCCTTCAAATCAGTTAAAACTAAACCACCTTTTTCTTTTGGAAAGATTAGTTTATCCCACTCTTGCCCTCTTCCCCCTCAAAGATGCATTTCTTCATCTGTTAATTGCTGGCCATAACTTATTTGCTTGATAAAAATGTCTGATCTTTTTAAAAAACAAAGGAGACTATAAACATTTTCACTGTTTGTATCTTATTATCCATATCGTTAAACAAAAGCTTCCAGTTTCTCAGTTTTTGTATTCTTTTGTGTAGTCTGTTCCCACATATCCATAGCTACCTTAACAGAAGCCTTTTTAATCCATGCTCCTGAATGCTTTATCTTATTGTGTCCTCATAAATATGAGTATTGCTGAACTGTTTTGTGTAGGTTCATAATTTATGGCTGTAGCCTTTAATCCGATGTGGTCTTTTCTGACCTCAAGTTGTGGATCATCAGATCCATCACTGGCCAAATCCTTTAGACTTAAGACTCTGAAGGCTTCACCTTCCTTACTCACAATCCCTCACTCCTTAACTGACCCCCACAGATAGTTTGCCACCATTTCTGTCAGCAGCTCAGTCTAGCTCCACGTCAGTGTATCCTTTTAATACATCTTTTTTAGGTGTAGTTTTTGTCTGTATTGCTGTTCCCTTACCCTAGTTAATATAAGTAGAGTATAGTTTTTTCTGTAAGTAGATAGATAGGTTAGATCTTGTAGTTTGTGTATGTCCATAGCATTATACTGGGGCTGTTTTTGTTGTATTTTGTGCTGCCTTTGTCTTGGATAGTGTAGAGCAGTGTAGGTGCAGTTTCTTTCAATCTTTCTTCGTTTTTTTTAGTGAGGTTAGTTAGGGTAGAATGGATGAAGGTTTCAAAAACTGTTTAATTTGCAGGCACGTTACCCTCTCAGACGGACACGATAAGTATGTTTATTGTTTGGGGGCTGCCCATCTGGATGACTTCTGTTCTATTTGTGAGGGGCTTGGGTCTATATCAGTCAATGAGCGGCAGTTGAAATTGGTCCTCAAGGGCTTTTTTCCAGCTGGTCCATCCTGTTCTGCTTCCTCAGTTGTTAAGAGTGAAGTCTGACAAGTATCACCTGCCTAGGGGCTACAAGTCTGCCAAAGATGTCCTCTTTGGTTTCCATTCTTTTCCCCTCTTTGGGCTCACCAGACCCATATGCCTTATGACTTTTGGGTGATCTAGCTGCCTCCGTGCT
This sequence comes from Protopterus annectens, assembly GCF_019279795.1. NCBI lineage: Eukaryota > Metazoa > Chordata > Ceratodontiformes > Protopteridae > Protopterus > Protopterus annectens. Next base: position 916,052,050 of record NC_056747.1, on the reverse strand, counting down.
GGTGTCGGCGCCAAACCCACTGAGCCAATTGCCATTGGTACCAACTACAAGCAAGGCTCCAGCTCCAAGTCTTCCCAGCCCCTTATTGGTCAAAGTAACTTCATGGAGTTGTGTAGCTTCTGTTTTCTCAGCTTGCTCTGCACCAGAGTGGTCACCTGAGCCCTTGCCTTCCCTGCTCATGTTTGGGTCTCCCAGGCTTGGATCTGCCAGTCAGGTTCCTTTTCTTCTAAATGACCCTCCAAGCCCTTTTTGGTGGGTTCTTCTTCCCAGTCATCAAGGTTGGTGGGCAGTTTCAAGCTTCTGACTTGGTGTAGTTAATGAAGTCCTTTTTGCAGACCCAGATGCAGTTGGATCTTATCCCTTCGGGTCTGGGACCTGTTCCAGGAACCTTGGTTCCACCTCTTTGGTTTCCTCCCTCAGCCCCTTTGAATCCAAGGTCATCGGGCCCAGCTGCATTCCCACCATCAGTTTTGGATCTGATGGCTTGTCCATCCTCAGCTCTGTCTACCTCCTTGGTCTCAACTGTAGCTACTTCAGGGCTGACCAGACCTTGGAGCTGTAGTATAGAGGATGATGTTTCTTGGTCCAGATCAACAGTCCCAGCTTCAGATTAGTTCCTCCTGCTCAGAACTTTGGCATTTGACAGCTTGGCTCTAATCTCAATGTTTGAGTGAGGTGTAGTTGCTCCGTACTCTGTGTTTCTAGCATCTTCAGGTACTGGCGCCATCAGTTATGAAAGCTCAGTGCCTGATTCAGCCTTTGACATAGTATAGAGGCTGTTCTCCTCTAAGAAGATGGGTCAGGTGTCCCCAGCTGGTATTCATCCCCTTTCTTGTTTCACCTTTGACCAGTCAACAGTCTGCTCCTGGACAGCCTATGCCATTTGGTCTCCAATCCACTCCCATGGTGAAGCTTCCTGTGTCATTCCTCTCTCCTACAGTGTTGCCGGAGTGAGAGGTCACAGGTAAGGGACAGTGCAAGAGAAAGCACCTTGACTCCTGGGAAGAGTCTCTCACTGAAGATTCTGACTTTGAGGAAGGAGAGGGAGCCCATAAGTCTCCGCAGAATAACTTATTTTTTGGTGATCTCTTGGAGCTTCTTTGCCAGCATGACTGCTGGATCTCTCAGGCCATCTCTCTGGAGGAGTCAGTATTTTTGGAGGCCTTCGACATGGGCCATCTACTCTTTGGGTGGTCCCCCTCCAGATGTGGTCATAGCCTTAGTGTCTTGGAGGGTGTAGAAGGAACCAGACACAGTGGAGTGTTTTCTTAAGAAGCCCAGTAAAATTCTTTCTCCTTCCAAGGTCCAACTACATTGGAGTAACAGTCTGGCCTTGGATGCAATTGTGGCAACAACCACCAAAAAGGAAATCTTGGAGGAGAGTTTTTCAGTCCATCCTGAAATAGAGAATCTTGAGTTTTGGACCATTGAAGGAAATGGTTATATATGACTCTGTCATGTTTGCTTTGAGGGTTCTTAATTGTTTATCACATTACTCCAGTGCTTTGGTGTCTGAAGCGTTGAGGAATGCTAAGATGCAGTAGTGTCTGTAGATTCAAAAATTGTTGGAAACTCTGTTGTCTGTCTTGCTGCTGATCACCAATGTTTCCATGAGGCTCATTTCCAATACAGCCAGTGGAGCATCCTGAACAGCTTGCTGTGGCATAGCCATACATCGCTACACTTGGATGCAGTTATGTAACTCTGCAAATTGCTTCTAGGCATCCTTTATTTAACATCCTGTCTCATGGCTCTTCCTTGTTTATGTAGAAAACTAAGGATACTCTTAACTAGGAGTAAGCAGGAAGATTCTATTACACACATCTCACAGACGTTCCACCCTAGCCTTACAAATTCAGAAGCTGCTGGCAAATTGAATTATTCAAGAGCTCACACCAAACCAGTGAGGATCCGTGGTCTACTCAAGGTTCATTTTGGTGCCAAAGAAGAAAAAGGACCTCCGGCCTATTCTGGATTTAAGCAAATTGAATCCTTTCATGAAAAGGACCAAATTCTGGATGGTCACTGTGCATTCCATTCTACTTCTGCTAAGGAAAGGTGATTGGATATGCTCGATAGACCTCAAGGACACCTAATATCCCAAGATAGAAAGATACTCTAGTAGGTTTCTGCCCTGCTGTCTGAGAGCCAGTCACTACCAATTCAGGGCCCTGACATTCGTTCTCATCAACACCTCCCAAGTGTTCACCAAGTGTGTAGTAATGGTGGCAGCCTTGCTCAGGCTAGAAGGTCTCTAAGTCTTCCCTTACCTGGACAATTGGCTCCTTACTGCCCCCATAATTTGTAACTGCCAGGGACACCTTACTCCATTTATGAGATTGCTTAGGGATTATGGGCAGTTATCCACAGTAGAGTCTATGACCTAAGACATTGTAGTTCAGAGGTAGATTGCCACTTGGATTCTGTCAGTCAAATTGATAAGCTTCCGAGCTCAAGTAGTTGGCCCTTGTGCTCAGGCAGTGTGCAGTCCTTGTCTTTCAAATCCTCCAGCTCATGTACTCTTGAAACTCCTAGGCCACATGGCTGCTTTAGTAGGATTCATCCCTCTAGCCAGGTTTCTGCAGTGGACCCTATTGGTACACCGGTCATTCTTGACTCATTCAGTGGACTTTACATTAAGATTGACAAAAGTATGTTGCAATCAAATTTAGTGGTGATTGCAGGTCTCCTTAATGTCCAATGAGAGAGAATTTGTTCTTCCCCCACCTTCAGTCAGTCACCACAGCCTCCCTTCTTGGGGGGGGGGGTATTTTGAGGGTAGGATGGTTCAAGGGTCCTGATCTTCTGACGAGGCTGACATCCACGTCAATGTTCTGGATGTGAGAGCTGTCCACCTTGCATTGCAGTCCATTCAGGATGCCCTTCACAGTTACAAGATTTCAACATGGACTGACAATGTCGGTAGTCTATCTTAACGAGCAGGCTGATACATTCTTAACCTTTGTCAAGGAACCACAAGCGTTTAGTAATGGGTGATTTCATCTCAGTGGTTTCTGGTTGTAACCCACATTCCCAGGGAAGTCCAACATTCTGGTCAACAGCCTGAGCAGGAGCATTCTACTTCCTCATGAATGGTCTCTAAATCGGAGATAGCAGCTCAGATCTTCAGGCACTGGGACACTGTGTTGTAACCTCTTTACCTCTCCATCCAACACCAAATGCAGCAGTTGTTGTGCCTTAGTCTCTCCTCAGGGGCAGTCACCCAATGACACTGTGCTCTATGCTTGGCCCCCAGGATTCCTGTACTCTTGACTGTCAGTTCCCCTGATTGTGAAATTTCTCCAGAATGCAGCCCACTGCAAAGCAACAGTAATCCTAGCATCCTTCTGGCCTTGTCAGGTGTGGTTCCTCTTCTGTGGCCTCTTCTGCCATAACCCCCTTGGGTTCTAGATCCCTTTCTGGATCTCATTTTTCAGATAAGCGAGTCTAGACCCTCCCAATCTACAGTCCTCCAAGTTAAATGCATGGTTTCTGCACTTCCCTCGATGGCCAGGAATCCCAGGCTTTTTGATAGTGTTATATATATCTTGTCTTCATCTCAAAAGCATTTGCTCAAGAAGATGTATTTCAGTAAGTGGAAAAGTTGTTTGTGCTGTGGGCAGATTCTCAAGGGCTTGATCCCTCTTCCACTCCGTTAAAGTCCATTCTAGCTTTTCATGTGGAGCTGTTTCATTCAGGTTGTAGTTTTTCCTATGGTTAAGGTGCAATTGGCAGCTATTTCTAACATTCATGTTGGAATGGATAATAATTCTGTGGTGGCTCCCAAGATTTCCATGGCTTTCCTCAAAGGTACCTTTTCATTGCGATCACCCAGTTAAGGATTCAGTCCCTCCCCGGGGTTTACCTTTTGTGTTGCAGGTCCTTGCAGATCTTTCCTTCGAACGTTCATCTACTTCAGTGTTGAAATTGTCTTGGAAGGTCTTATTTTTGGTCTCTGCTACTTCAGTAAGGAAGGTTTTAAAGTTACTAGTTCTTGACTCCTCTCTTCCTTGTTTGATTTCCACAATGATAGGGTTTCTCTCCTTAAAAAATCCCTCTTTTGGCCAACGTCGCTTCGAGGAGTAATCTCAATAGCTCCATTTACCTTCTTATGTTTTTCCAACAAGGGTGAATACTTTCTACATTGTTTGGCCATGCATAGGCAATTGAGATTTTATTTGGACAGGACCAAGGCCTTTAGAAAAGCCAGTCCATTATTTCTTTCCTTTTCATGATCTCCGTTGGACAGATCTGTGTTGAAAGTGACTTTATCCAAATGGCTATGGAAAGAAATTGTAATAGCAGTAATACTTGGAGGGTAAAGATCCAGCGAAACCTTAAGAGTATAGCCAATATCAGTTCTTAAACATGACTGTAAGGTATTTTTCTATCCTGTCAAAAAGGTTGGCAGGACCATTACAAATATTTATGGACATAGATCAGAGCATGTTTGTGAAGGGGAGGTAATCATTTGATAGCATGTTGGGAACACACATGATGCAACATGGTGCTGAGCAGCATATTCAAAATCTGGTGTAAATGAGATTAGATGTTAAGGCTTTTGACAGGGTCCAGTCATACTACTTGTGTGAAATAATGTATAGAATTGGAATAATGAGGCAATTTGCAGAGAGAATTCAAGGGATATTTAAAGGCACAAGGGCAAAAGTGAAAGTGAGAGGAAGATTAGCACTAGAGATAGCAGTTAGTGTGAAGTCATGGTTGCCTACTCTCACCATTAATGTTTCCATTATATCTTGAGCCACTAGAATTAAATGTATGCAAAGAAGAAATAGGTGGGTGGAAATGGGGAGAATGAGAGGAAAAATTAGCAATGTTCATAGATGTCATAATTTGTATTAAAAGACCTGAAGAAAATATACCCAAGCTACACAGGCTACTAATAAAAAGTTAGTTTGTGTTGAGGCATTTCTCTGAAATATCAGGATACAAGATAAAAGAGGGGAAGACAAAAGCAGCATGCGTTAATTATGCTTGTACATGTAATCTAGTTGAAGAGTACCCATGTTTATGAGGTCATAATAAGTTAAAGTATCTAAGAAAACTTTAGAAATGTCAAAATCATACTGAGCTCATAACCAACCACTTAATTTGATTAAGAATATTTCTCAACAGTCACGAGACTTCCATCAGAATATCGTACATACAAACACGCCAACCATAAACCAAAAAAAATCTTACGACTTGTAAGAAAATAATTTATTTACATGTTCCTCGGTTCTAAAAGTAACATGAGTCAATAAAATTATTATAATAGTATTTCAATAAATATTTGTTCATATATCCCTTTACCATTTCATTGATTTTAGCTTTAAGGCATTTTGAAGAGAAATTTTCATTTAACCCAGGTAATTTATCTACCCCCAGCCTTAGCTGCCATATTAGCTTTATATTCAGTAACTTTACTCCATGGTCCACCCTGCTTATTTTTATTTTGTGTTTTCTCTAGTACCCAGAAACCAAAATGATCTGTGCAAGTAGGTATATGTTTAAATATAGTATTTTTTTTGTTCTCTTTTCTTATATTATACAGATGTTAATAAATGCCTTCACGTGGTATACCTTCATAAGTTCGGCCATATCTTCGATGCTGCTGCTAAGAAATTTGAAAATCACATAAGCCACAGAGCCAAATTACAAAACCTCACCCCCTTTTTGACCCATGGTAGCGCTCGTTTCGGCTGTGGAGCGATCAGGAATGTCGAAATTCGATATTTTAATGACGTTTAGGGAAGTCAGCGTGACAGAATTCAGCTAAACTGTTTTGCGTTTAAGCACATTCGGAAATGTGCCTTCGCATATATTAAGGTATACAGTTCACGTAGGGTCTTTTCTGTCTTCCCTCCATAAAACGCAGGGCACTTTTTACATATAGCAATGTAGACAAACCTTTTGTGGCACAATTAAAATATCCACTAGCACAAATTTTACCATATCCCATAATGTCAGTAAATTCATTTTATAAAATATGCGAACATGGATTGCACATACAACATTTAAATATGCTTCTTTTATTGCAGTAAATACCTACTATTTCTACTATCTTTCTGAAAAACTTAAATGTCTGCCTTTTCTGTTAATAAAATATGGCTTTTCTCATACTGTTTAACCAAATGTTTCCACATTAGTTAAAATATCCCAATTGCTAAAAATAATTTGTTCAGTTTCATGGCTAGCTATATTATACATTAAAGTCATAGGGACATATTCAATAAAGCCTACAGTAAGTGTACACGATATGTATTCAAGAACATCCCTACCATATGTTTTATGCTTTGTAGTCACTCAAAGATTACACTAAGTGTATATGTAGTCTACACTTTGTGGTAACCTTTATGAATCCCTGTCGGTATTTAAAGCTACAAGAAAATCTGTAAGAAAACTAAAATTAGGAGGAAGAAGGTTTAAGTTATGCCTGTGTTGTATTCACTCAGAATGGTGTACACTTAGTGTGGGTGTTATTGAATCCTGGTGATAGATTTTTCCAACTTCCTGCAATCTTTTTCGTGTTTATCTTAAATATCAATCATTATTTTACCTTTTCTTATTGGTGGGTAAAAAATGTTTTCTTTTTTTTTTTTATAATCCCATCTCCTATTTTGTTCATATGTTTATCTGGATAGCCCATATTTCTTAACATTTTAAAATTTCTGACTAATATTTCATCCTCTGACACCATTCAAGCTAATTAAACCATTTGTCCTTTTAGTGATGCTTTTTTCTGGACAAGTGGGTGACAACTGGTGAAGTGCAACAAGGTATTTGAATATGATGGTTTTCTGTAGATGTTTAAACAAAAATGTTGATTACATCATCTTTAGTAATTTCCCCATCTAAAAAAAGTGTCTCTTGAAGCTTGAGAAGTTAATCTCAAAAACATGGTAGATCTAGGTAATGTACACATTCTTGCAGTTTGGTCATTGTATCTACCCATAATATAAAATACCACCCAAAAACCTACCATAGCACCTCCAGCAGTTCATATATTCAGAGTATAATATATCAGTAGTATTTCCCATCTGTACATAACTAAATTAGCAAATATAGGGGTGCATGATACCATTGCCACACCTGTGCCCTGGTGTAAAATATTCCCCATCCAAATCTGTAAAGAATGTTGTACAGTACCATACTCATAAAATAACATGCAGCATTAATGTCACTGTTACAAATTTCTTTTAAATCTATTAAAACATCTATAAACCATTCAAGTTCAGTGTTGTGGTGTAACTGAGAAAAGGTTCTTCACATCAGTAGTTACAAATAACATATCTTTTTGATGCATTTTAGGAGTAAGACTTCATAAAAAAAAATCCCATGAATCTTTCACCATCTGTGGCAAGTACTGATAAACATTACTGTTGCTAAATTTATAGACAAAAAAATTAAAATATCGGCCTCATAGGGGGTTAATATCTTTGTAACTTTGGTATTCCAAATATAACAGGAATAACAGGTTTATCAACCTTTATACTCATGTTTCTTTAGTTATCTTTTGCATAAGTATGTCCTATAAAACCATATCTGTCTTGGAATAAGCAATGTTAATTTTGTTTTTCAGTACTTTAGAATAGGTACCACCATGAAGTAATTCATACATTTTTGTTAGTCTGTTTTGTTCATTACCACAAGCTCACCCCCTTGCTGGGTTTCATAATTTTGAGATCATGATTATTGCTTATTTCATTTAATATTTCCTTATTTTTATCAAGGTTATACCTTTTCTTTTTCTTAACATTTAAAACTTTCCAAACTTACTTTTTTTTTTCGAATACCTACAATATGTAGGATAAATATGAGGATTAAAACCACTTCTTTTTAGCACTGGTTCCTTAGAAATGTTATTTTCTTGAATAATAGTAAAAAAAAATTGCAGTTATTGATGTATATTTTAAAATCATATAAAATATTGGCAATGTTTGCCTGAGTGATAAGCGGGTACAAATGTAAAACTTGTTTCTAGTAAATTGTAATGAAAATCAGTAAATGCAACATCACTGTAGTTATAAAGTTTGAAGTCACCTTTTTATTCAATAAAAATGAAACTATTCCGTGTTGACTGACATTTAGAGTACAGTCCAGATGAAGACCTGGTTGGTACAATATAAAGAGGTATGTAATGGTGCATTTCCAGAAGGAAGCTTTTTTTTAATTTTTATTTATTTTACTTTTAAGATAATAATTAACTGTCATTTGGTAATTGGGTTAGTGGGCTTGTCTACTGGAATGGCATTACAGAGTAACAGTGCACAGAGCACATGGGCGTGAAAGATTCTCAGCTTGGGAGCTGAGCAGAACTCTGTTCATTTTGAAAGGTTGATTCAGAGAATAAGAGTCTGTGGAAGAGCCCAGTGAATGCATTGCTATGTAAAGAAAACTGGTGACTTGCAGCTGGGAGAACTAAATGGATTATCCTAATAAACATCATGGGTCACTGAAAGAGGAGACTAAGATATCTGGCGAAGAACATTGGGAGTAAGAAAAATCAAATCTTTGAATTTCAGAACTCCATGCCTTGCCATCTACACCTCGCCTATCCTTTCATAAGGATAGCATTATCCTGAGAACCAACCTAACCTTTATTCCAAAGGGACAGCATCATAATCCACTCTTCATCAGCCTATAAATCTTAGTCTTTTCCCATGTCACTATAACAGAGGTGAATATTTATTGCACACCTTCGATAGCTACAGACCACTCAGATTCTACCTCTGTTTAACATAATCTTTTAGGAAGAATGGTCAACTATTTGCTTCCTTTGCCCCTAACAGATTGACTACAAAAGTCTCCAAACAGACACTGTCTGGATAGCTCTCTGTTTGTATTGCCTTTTCCTACTGTAACAATAAAGAACTGCCTAAAAAAGCAAAGCTCATTCCACTAAATCTGTGGCAACCTCCATTGTTTTCTTAAGGAATTCTTCCATAGATTAGGTTCATAGGGTACTACTAGGTTATCTAACTGTGTGGTACATTTTATGCCAAACCAAATTTCACAGCTTTACTCCTTATTTGTGAGGTAAATACCTTAACCATTATGCCAGCCCCAAATATGAGATCTGCACAGCAACAAGACGTGTTTATGTTGCATACCTTTTCCAAGCACTATAAACTGGACATCATTTCCAGAACTAGAACCTCATATGAGGCTTCAGTCCTAAAAGGTGTCCTGTCATGATTCTACCCAGGATATCGGATAGCTTGGGATTTTGCCCCAACAGATAAGCTGGGCAGATAAATAGGATACAGCAGTTATATCTTACAAATAACTCTGGATCCTTTTCTTGAAACTCTGATCGATCAGGCATCCTACCCTCCTCCCTCCTTCCAAATTGGTTTTTATTTTTCACAAAGCTACAAAACACTTGAGTTACTCATTAGGATATTTTACGTTGCTCCTTGTATATTAGCAAGTAGGTCAGCAAACCCGATCTGAAGGGAGAAAACCACAAGGTAATTGCAAGAAAAATTTGAAGGAGCTCAAGGCTTGGACCACTAGCTAATGGCCTTATCTGATTCAACAAGTGACTCTGGCAGTTACATTAGCTGGACTTCAATGAAAAGTATCCATAATTATGGTAAAACCCAATTTCTGATTTTTTTTTTATGCTTTAGATTCATAAATCAATTTATGATCCACATGACCAGTCATTTCCAAAAAAAAAATCCACAACTGTATTAACTGAGAGGTTGTTACTAAACTTTGTCAGGAACAACAATTTTTATGTCTAATAATAGTGTTCTTTTTTGGATGAGCCAAAATTTGTACACTCTGAACGAGATGATGGGCTAGTTACACTGGATATTAAAGATCTATATATGGTCATCCTCCAAGATTCAGGATTAGAGAGAGTGCAGATTGATCTCGGGCACCTGCATTTTGAGAACATTAGTAAACCCAGTGCAGTTTGTGAACTGATTCGCATTGTGCTAAAACTATTTTAGGTTTAATTGTAAAAATCACTAAGTTTGTGGAGTAGCAGTAGGTCCCACTTTTGCTTGCCTGGTATTAATTTCATGGGAAAATTAATTTGGTCCATTCAAAAACATCTAACTGTACCTTGCTCTGAATACCTTATCTAGTTAGGTGTTAGTCAAGTAGTGTATCGTTTACACTCTAGCAAGCACTTGTTTTTACATCAAGAGGTCAGTGGATTTTCCATCTAGTGCATTGGGAGGTAGCCTGGTCTGTTTAGATTGGGGAAACACTTGAGATTTCTGCATTTAGTTTTATTGGCTGGAGAGCTTGTTAATCAGCTCATCTTGTTTTTAATGCCTTTATAAATTCTGTACAGTTGAGTGGCTCTTGTCTCATTTATACATGGTTAAGCAATAAAACTTTTCTAAGCTGTTTAAAGTACACTGCTGTTTCTGTATCTTGTTTTTGGTAGCATTTCATATCTTTTTTAAGTTTGTAGAAGTATTAGAAATATTTTGGAAATTCTGTATAAAGAAGAGAAACATGGAAATCAAGAAAAGTTGCAATACAAATGGAAATGTTTATGAAAGAATTAAACATGTCAAGGTAAGCGGTAGGTGAAGCTTGATTACTAACAATTAGGATGGTAGGAGATGAGATAAAAATTGTGATGTTTAACCAATCTACAGGAAAGTCCCCAGGAACAGATGATATTCCTGTGGAAGTTTGGAAGCTAGGAGCGAAAAATAAAACTGGTAAATATCTGGAAGGTTTTGTTTAACAGTATTTTAAGAGGAGATATACCAATATCCTGGAAGAAAGCGGTAGCTGTCATACCTAAAAGATGGTAAAGATCCATCAGATCCAGCTTCATACAGGCCCATTTCAATATTAAACCATGATTATAAAGTGTTTATATCAATAATGGCTAAAAGAACGGCAAAAGTAATGCCAAAATTTATAGAGATAGATCAGTGTGTTTTTTGTGGAGGGGAGGCAAATATCTGACATATTAACAGAACATTGATCAGAGGGAAGCAGAATGAGAAAATTCCGTTGGTGGGTCATGATGCCCAGAAAGCATTTGACAGAGTAAAATGGGACTTTGAGCATGACAATGAAAGCATTTTCTGAAAAAAAATTAAGGTTAAATAGGAGGATATATGAGGGATCAGCGGCAAAAATTAAAGTGGGTGAGATCCTCTGTGATGATTTCTGCTTGAGCAGAGGAACTAGGCAGGGGTGTCCTCTTTCCCATTTGTTTACATTATATTTAGAACCATTGGAAAAGAAAATAAGGGAGTCAGAATTTCAAGGATATAATTGATGTGGTAGTCAAGAAAAGCTGGCTCTGTTTGCAGATATTATTTTATACCTGACAATACGTGTTGTGTAACATTTTGAGATGGTTTCATATCTTTTCGGGATACAAAATGAATGAATCTAAAACAAAGCCGGTAGAGGTAAATTATGTGCCCACATATGAATTGGTTCAGCAATATCCATATTAATGTGGACATGATAAAATGGAGGATTTAGGAGTAAGGATTAAAAATTTTTCTGGTGTGGCAGCTACAGATTATGTGGGAAGAGACTAAACAAAACTGAGAAGAATGGAAGCTTTCTTATATGCATATGGGTAGTAAGATACTAGAAGATAAAATGTTTAGAACCATTAGTCTTGTACACAGGTCAGGCATATTTTTATCAACCAGAAGAGAAGTTGTGGATAGCAATTAATAAAGCGCTAAATGACTTTATCTCGGAGGGGAAGAGTCAAGTGGGATAGGCTAATTCTTCCAGTAGAACAGGGTGGATTAGGATTATCTGATTTTGAAGGGGTATTTTAGAGCTACACATTAAGGCTCTTATACATAGCACAAGCAGAAAACTGTAATTCAAAGTGGAAAGGGATGGTGAAATGGGGGGAAGCTAATGAGACAAGGAGAGATTGGAATTTTGGATGCAGGCCTTTAAGGAGAATAGCAATAATCCTTAGAGAATATTGTATCCATAGAGTAGCAGAAAGTATCCTAAGAACTAAGCCAACATGGGAATGGAGAAAGGAGGTTCTACCAATAGGTATGACTGCATTTAGGGATATAGACAGTAGGCAAGAGAGGGCTAGAATTTATTGGGGAAAATTGAAAAAGGAGCTACGGTATTGGGAGCAAATAACTAGAGAAGGAAAGATGATAGAATGGGAAGGCACCAATATTTTTTTGGACTGCAGATTAGAGACTGCCTTCCCTATCAAGGATTGATATCGGAGTACAGGCAAAGAGAAATGGGGGGTACTATATGAAAGACCAGCATTGACAAGAGTTTTTAGTAGAATGTAGAACAGAAGCTGCCAGTAAGAAAAAGGAATGATTAGTACAGTTTATAAAATATTGCATGATAACTATAAGAATCAATCAGAAGAGGGTAGGAAAGACTGGGAAGAGAGATTGGATAAATAATTCACAAAGAAACAATGGGAGGATAATACATATATATATATATATATATACACACATATATATATATATATATATATATATATATATATATATATATATATATATATATATATATATATATATACACACATATATATATAGACTGTAATCTTGAAAAGAGTGTTTTTTTTTTTTTTTTTTTTTTAACTCTTTTAAATAAGCACTTTTGTCTGTAATCAGTATTTCTTTTGTACACAAATGAGACACTCCCAAACTTTTTCTGAAACTTAATACATCTGTATGATTTTTCAGTTACTACAAATGGTATTTTAATTAAGCCAGCATCCACTGAAAATTCAAGTAAAAAGGAGCTGTTTGTTTAAAACTATGTTCTTTCTCAAACAATTGTGTATGTATGTATACTAGGAGCAAAGCTGGTGTCAATGTCATCTTGTGTATGTCATCTATCAATAAACATTTATGTAATTGCACACAATTGTGCTTTCATTTCCTTATTGTCAGTTGTTAATAGAGACACCATGTCTGCCTAACTATTCTTCAGATAAGTTACTCAACAGAGTAGCACACCATACTACATCTTATGTTATGGACTCATGGCGTTTATTGGAACAACTTGAAAACATTGACTTTCACAGCTGTTTGTTATACAAGGTGTAAAAGCTTGTACACCGAGTTACCTCTAGATGCTGGAACTGAGATAAGATGGTTAGATTAGCAGTTTGTTGGCACATTGACTTCTGATACCATGTGCCATTTGCCTGACTTGATTTTTATCAAACAACTCAGTGGTGTGGCAGTAGTTATCTCAAACTTTGACAATTTGACTTTGATGAAAAGGGAACCATAAGCCATTTACATTTCCTGTTATTGGGGACACTTTATATTTTATGGCACTGTAAATGTGAAATACGTCTTACAACCGCATTTAAGTCATGATGTCATACTGACATGTTTATGATAGGTTATGTTTGTGCATGTGACTTGCATTTTAGTGCTCTCAAATGAGTGATTTATTACATTGTTTATTATGAAAAAATATCTTGTTGAATAAGTATGAAAGTGCTTATTTTAAATAAGATTTCTTGAGCATTCTTTTCCTGGGTTGTTTTTGTTTTTGTTTTAGAACTACCCAATAGATTAAGCATTACACAAAGAAATGATGGGGGGAAAATATTTGTCTCCCATATATGCAACAAAGTCTAGAAGAATTAGGATCTTTGCTTGGAAGTGTTTACATAGGTATTTTTATACCCCAAGTAGACTCCAAAGAATTTTCCTCAGTTAGATGGCAAGTGTTGTAGGTGTGATGGGGAAGAAAGAAGTAATTGAGAACATATTTTTTCTGGGAGTGTAATGAGTTGGCAGACTTTAAAGATTCTCTGCAGACTGTTCTGTCAGAGATACTGGGTGAGAAAATTGGTGTAACTAAGGAAATTTGTTTTCTGAGCTAGGATACAGAATTGGAATTGCCTCGACATAGTAAGGCCTTGCTGAGTCTAATTATGGTGGCTGCCAAAAACGCTATTTCTAGAAATGGGAAATCAAAGTCTAAACCAACTATACTAGAAGTAGTGAATATAGCAACAGATAAAGCAACTGGAAATGGGATCTTTAGAAAAGGGTAGGGACAAATTACATAGAAAAAAATGGGAATTGTGAGAACAATACATGCAGAGAAGGAACAAGGTTTAAATGAAGGCAGGATTTGAATGAGCTATGTAGTGCAATGACTGGGTAGATAATAAGTGAAGTACATTTGCAACTAAAATTATGTCAGTATGGTTTGTGGAGTAAAATGTTTGCAACTAAAATTGTCAATATTGTTTGATGTTAAGTTGTCAATCTCGCCTTCATTCTTGCTTGATGGGTTCGGAGCCGATCCTCGGCTCCGACTCGGCACTTGCTAAGCTCGAGAATCACTTTTACCAGCTCGAGGCAGCCCCATATCCCATGATGCAAGGCGGTAAGTACCCAGATCTCGTTTGCCGCTTCGCTGATGAGGTCCTCCTTTTGCCAGCTCCTGGTAAGTGATTTAGATATTACTGTTTTAGCCCCCTTTTCAACTTAAAACCTTATTTTTAACGTTTATAGTTAAGTTAAGTCCCTTTCTGACTAGAAAATCCCTCACTCCTTTATATTTTAGTCAGGCCCTCTCCCCCCCCTTGTTAGGGTGTGTGTGTGTGTATTAGAAGTCAGTTATCTGACTATTTGGGATAACTATTTCTTGGGACTGTGTTGTGTGTGTGTGGTTACAACTATGTCCAAGGAAAGGGTCTCAGGCTTTAAGAAGTGTGACTCGTGCTGTCAAAAGATGGCTTTAAGAAGTGTGACTCGTGCTGTCAGAAGATGTCTCTGACAGACGGTCACACTTCTTGCTTATACTGCCTGGGACCTCTCCACCTGCAGGACTCCTGTGCAATATGTCATTCTTTTAGCCAGAGAGTCCTGCAGGAGAGGAGAAATAAATTGATTTTGAGGGGCCTTCTTAAACCGGAGGGCTCTCCGGCTAAGTCGGCCCCGTCTAAGACTTCCAAGTCTTCCAAGGCCCAGGCTTCTGTCTCTAAGCCTGCGGCCTCGGTTCCGACTCTTTCAGAGTCGAGATCGGCTCCGGCTGGAGCCGATCCTAGTTTGCAGAAACCTTCCGATACTGGTTCGGTCACATCGGTGTCGGCTCCGACTGGCTCCGACCACCATGTGGCTCAGGCTTCGGTGTCGGCGCCGACCGGCTCCGACACCATTACTTTTGTGTCTGTATCGGCTCCGGCCGGAGCCGATACATCGAGACCTTCTGTCGGTGCCGAAAAGTTGTCGGCTCCGACAGCATCCATGGTTTCGTCGGCTCCGATGGTTCCTTCGAGGAAGAGGTCCAGGTCCCCTTCCTTGGAACCGATACTTTCGGCTCCGGCCTCTCCTCTCCTCTCGGAACGGAGCCATTGGAGCCGATCATCCAGGCTTTCTGACCATGATTTAGAGAGGGTAGTCAGTAGATTATTAAAATCACAGGCACTGGCCCAGATGCTACATAGTCCGTCTCAACAGACCAGTATTAGTCCACACCCCCTTGCAGTTCCTCCTTCGACTCTACCTCAGAGTTTGGAGCTGGAGTCTTCGGGAATGGTTTCTGCTATGGCTGAGGAACAGATACCCCCCCCCCCTTCTGCTCCCTCAGCCTCTACTCTTATCTCCTCGAGACCTTCCTTAGAGGGATTTGGTGGTCGGGCTTCCCTGGTCTCCTCCGAGGGGTTGAGTGGCATCGGACCCTTGTCCGACCCCACTCTTCCCCTTGGAGCCTCGGCCTTGGTGAGCTCGGCTCCGACATCGGCCTCGGAGCCTTCCCTTTCGGTGGGCCCTGGAGTTCCTGGTTCTTCGGAATGGGTTCTCTCGGACCTCCCTGGGAGGAGAGCCTTCGAGGTCATGAAGAGTGTGCTAGCCACTGGACTCAGCCAGCAGTCTGTTCCCTTAGCTCCTCCCTCTACGGTGCCTGTCGATATCTCTGCCATCTCTCTTGCTCCCGGACCCAGAGATCCTCCGCCTCAGGTTTCCCCACTGGGAAGAACCCCCTCTTCCGAGGATTCTCCTGATCAGTCAGGGGATCCTCCGCGCAAGAGGACCTGTAAGAGGAAACACGTAGACTCCCCCGAGTCTATCACTTCAGATACCGACTTAGATGAGTCGGAGGGATCCCCAAGATCCCCCTCTGAGGATGTCTCCTTTTCAGACATCCTAGAACTCCTTAAACAGAGGGGAAACTGGCCCTCCAATAATCCCTCTGAGGATGAGTCGGTATACCTGGAGGCCCTCCACCTCCTGGGTGTCTCCGCCTTTTGACCCCCTTATGCAGGTTATCGCTCGAAAGGCTTGGGCTGCTCCTGACTCTGTAGAGCCAGTTCCTAGGAGGCCTTCTAAATTTATTACTGCCCCTTCGGACAAGCAATTTCTCACGAAAGGTGTCCCTGCTGATGCCATGGTGGTGGCGGCTGCCACTAAGAAGGAACTTGCAGATCCTTCCGTACCTGTCCATCCTCCTAATAAGGACTCTAGGACCATGGATAGGTATGGCAAGCGGATGTTCTCTTCAGCGACCTTTGCTATGCGCTCGCTGAACTACTTATGTCACTTCACCAGACTCCAAAGGGATATCCTTAAGGAACTAGGTGAAGTAGTACAGGATCCCACAGCTGCAGGGGCTCAAGAAAAAATTGCTTTGCAGCTAGGAACCCTTAATTCTATTGTTAACTCCTCCGTGCGACTGATATCATATGCAGCAGATGGAGCGAGTAGGGCCGCAGGTACAGGTGTGGCTCTTGGACGCCAAGCCTGGATGCGGCTCTGTAATTTTGCAGATCCCTTTAAGGCGTCCTTCACAAACTCTCCCTTTGATGGGTCAGCTTTGTTTGGCCCTCAAGTGAAGGAAACCTTGACCAGGTGTGAGCAGGATGGCAAGACTCTTTCTGCCGTAGGGGTCCGTTTTTCCACCCCTTCTAGACCTTACCCTAAAGGACAGAAGGGTGGCAAAATGTGGTTCCAAATCCCAAGGAGTCACGGATTCACGTGGTCAATTTGCCCCTAGAGGCAGAGGGGGTAACAATAACAGACGCCGCTCTAGAGGCAGAGGGGGTCCACAAAACCAGGGAAGCAGAGAGCCTCTCTCTGACAAGCCCTTTCAGCATCCCTGAGATGTTGCCCGACTGTCCATCCTTGGAGGCAGTCGGGGGAAGACTATCGCTGTACCCAGAAGCCTGGCTTTCCCTAACTCAAGACAGATGGGTACAGTCGATCATATCCGAGGGTTACAAAATTCCTTTCGAGGAAAGTCCCTTTTCTCACTCAAATTCCCTTCCAGATGTACCACCCGGTCTAAGGGAAATTGCAGAGTTAGAAGTATTCAAACTTCTACAAAAAAGAGCCATTCAGCCAGTTACAACAGACCATTCAGAGCTCGGAATCTACTCAAGGTTCTTTTTGGTCCCCAAAAAGACGGGAGACTGGAGACCAATATTGGATCTCCGCAGACTCAACAAGTCTGTGAGAAAGACAAGATTCCGAATGGTCACAATTCAGTCAATTCTGCCCTTCTTACAGAAGGACAACTGGATGTGCTCAATAGATCTTCAGGATGCATACTATCACATAAACATTCACAGACGCTCCAGAAGGTTTCTCCGCTTTCGGCTGGGGTCCAGTCATTTCCAATTCAGAGCCCTGCCCTTTGGTCTCACTACAGCCCCCAGAGTGTTCACCAAATGTATGGCAGCAAGGATTCCAGGTGTTTCCGTATCTCGACGACTGGCTCCTTTCAGCCACCACCAGGCATCAGCTTCTTCAAGCCAGGGATTACACAATAAATCTTTGCACTCAATTGGGCATCTCGATCAACTACGGAAAATCCTCCTTGTTGCCCTGCCAGTCTATTACTTTCATAGGCGCAAACTTAAACACTGTTCGGATGTCAGCTACCCTCACAGACCAAAGAATCTCAGATATACAAGGTCACGTGAGAATCATTCTAGCCAGCAAGAAAGTACAAGCCAGAATGGTTCTAAAAGTGTTGGGCCTCATGGCTGCGGCCATTACCCTTCTTCCCCTGGCTCGCTTCTATATGCGCCTTCTTCAGTGGATGTTCACTCAGTGGTCTTACCAACAACTTCTGATGCGTCACCAAATACTGGTGACACAGATTTGCAAGAATCATCTTTCTTGGTGGATTACTTCTCCCCAGATTCACCAAGGCAGACCCTTTGTACCCCCAACCCCGGTAGCCACTGTCACTACGGATGCCTCCCTGATCGGGTGGGGGGGCATTATCAGGGCAGGATGGTTCATGGGACGTGGCAACCGTTCGAATACCACCTACACATAAATGTCCTAGAGATGAGAGCAGTGCTTTTAACGTTGCAAGCCCTCAACGACTTTCTTCCCTTGGGGACAATTGCAGTCCACACAGACAACATGTCTGTAGTATGGTATATCAACAAACAGGGCGGAACCAAGTCCTACCCTTGTGTCGAGAAGCTCAGACTTTGGCAATGGGCGATCTCCTCTCATCGGTTTCTGGTAGCAACGCATATCCCTGGGAAAACCAACATTTTAGCGGACAGATTGAGCAGAGCTATTCTCATGCCTCACGAGTGGTCTCTCAAACAATCTATAGTGGAGGAGATTTTTCTAGAATGGGGTCGCCCATGTTGCGATCTTTTTGCTACTCCCCAAAACAGCAAATGCCCAGACTTCTTCTCTCTCTTCCCACTGCCAGGCCATCCCCCCAAAGACGCTCTGATCCAGGATTGGCCCCAAGGACTTCTTTATGCCTTTACTCCCTTTCCTCTGATCCCACAAGTAATCCAGAAAGCCACCGTTTTGAGAGCCAAAATGATTCTCATTGCCCCTTATTGGCCTCGACAAATTTGGTTTCTGTTCCTCCATCGTCACCTTTTGGTGCAGCCGTGGCATCTGGACCCAGTGCCAGATCTTCTGATTCACCAATCGGGTCAGCTGCACCGGTCTATCCCTTCTCTCAACCTCACAGCATGGTTGCTCCACTTCCTTCCTTAGCCAGGCTTCCTATGATCTCTAATCCTGTTAGAGACATCATAGTAGCTTCCTTAAAATCCTCTACCAGGAGGATTTATACTAGCAAATGGAAACGTTTTTCTTATTGGGCAAAAGCCAAGGATATTGATCCCTTCACTGCTCCAGTACAAGCAGTTTTGGATTTCTTAGCGGAAATTTTTCACGCGGGCTCCTCTTCTTCCACGGTCAAAGTTCAGTTGGCCGCTATCTCGAACTTTCATGTCGGGTTCGCAGATCACAACATTATGTCCCACAGGCTTTGTAGAGCCTTCTTGAAAGGAATTTTTCTCCTGAAACCTCCAATCAGGAGTCCTCCTCCTCAATGGGACCTGAATTTAGTGCTGACATCCTTGATTCTTCCTCCCTTCGAGCCAGCTGTTTCATGTTCCCTGAAATTTCTTTCATGGAAAACTTTATTCCTGGTTGCTATTACATCGGCTAGGAGGGTGTCTGAACTTCATGCTCTATCTGCCCCCCCCCCTATTTAGTCTTCCACAAAGACAGAGTATCATTGAGAACTAATCCGACCTTTTTGCCTAAGGTCGCCTCAAAGACTAATTTGAATCAGGCTATTGATCTTCCTGTATTTTTCCCAAACTATTCAAACAGATCGGAACAAAAATTACATTATCTTGATGTCCACCGCCAACTCAGATATTATTTGGACAGAACAAAACAACTCAGGAAATCCGATCAACTTTTTGTTTCTTATGCTGATAACAAGAAAGGCCTTCCTGTCTCAAAAGTGACCTTGTCTAGATGGCTTTCTTCTGTCATCTCTGAAATTTATCAGCTCAGGGGAAAACAGCTGTGCTCAAAACCTAAAGCACATTCAACCAGAAGCTTAGCCACTTCCACAGCTTTTCAAGCTAGACTTCCATTAGACACTATTTGTGCAGCAGCCACTTGGGCCACTCCTCATACATTTGTTTCCCATTACAAATTGGATTTGGCCTCCAGGGACAGAGCCAGTTTTGGCTCTACAGTTCTCAAGAGTCTGTTCCATTGAGCCACCCAGGATAGAGGTGCTAGGGACGCGGTCCCATCAAGCAAGAATGAAGGCAAGATTGACAACTTAACATTGAGAAGTTATGTACCTACCATAACGTTCCATGTTAGTTGTCTTCCCTCGCCTTCTTTCTTGCGACCCTCCCTCCTTCCCCCAGGCCTGGACAGACCTTTCTCTCTACAAGGAAGTATGCTTCTGAAGACCATACAGTGCTGGTCCTTCTACCATCCTTCAGGTTTTTTTTTTTTCTCTCCTCCTTTCTTCCTTGTGGAAGTTATTATGCTAGGTGCTATTGCCTATTGTCATCAAACGAGATCTGGGTACTTACCGCCTTGCATCATGGGATATGGGGCTGCCTCGAGCTGGTAAAAGTGACTCTCGAGCTTAGCAGTGCAGTCGGAGCCGAGGATCGGCTCCGAACCCATCAAGCAAGAAAGAAGGCGAGAGAAGACAACTAACATGGAACGTTATGGTAGGTACATAACTTCTCATTTTCATTTATATAAATGTATGATTGCCCATGTCATACGTAATAATTTAATAAGATGTTTCTTTAAAAAAAACAGAACTACCCAATAGATGATCCTTTGACACCTACAGTATAATAAATGCAGACACAGAAATACTACACACAGGGTGCTTACGCAAGACTATGTATTATCCCATTACTTTTCTTCACTCTTATCTCCTATATGAAATTCCAAAGGTAAACTGAGGTATTGTACTTGCACAGTCTTGTCTGTGTGTCAGTCAGATTAACTTGAGCACTTCATAATGATCTGTCACACCTTTGTACTGGCTGCAAAAGAACAGACTGCTTATACACACAAATGTATGGTTATGCTTATGGAAACCGTACAGATATTGGCAAAAAAACACTTTTATTTTGCTAACTAAACTAAAGGGACAGTACCTGTCTATAGTAACTCAACAGAAATGCCCAGGACTAACCCTGAATTAGAACCTTTCCTCCCAGACCTATGTTGAATTACCAGTACAAAAGGTCTTTAATCAACTAAAACTAGTTTATGAAGTCTCACCTCTTCACTATCCAGGCTAGGAAAGCCATAGACATTAATGTGTTATTACATAGGTTGGAGTATGCCCTACAATTTACCTAATTTGTTACAGTGCAAAACTTAAACATTATTTGAAGACCTGAGAATAAAATCCTAAGCTTTGTATGCCTAAGTCCCTATACTGAATACAAATGCATAACTGTAAAATAAATTGTCAGCCTGTTACAGTGAGAGCCTCCTTACCCTGCTCTATATTCTGACTATCAAGCTAGTTTGACCACCATTGCCACCCACTAAAAATAAGTTGCAGTTAAGAAATGGTCTCTATTCCCTCCATAGCCCTACTGGAACAGTATTATAGAGGCCTCCCTATTTCACACTGACAAGTTGTGAAACAGGGTTCTCAAAATGAGCCCCAGCCGTTTGGAGCCACTTTCAGGTTAGACTTAGCGGCTTGACCTCTGTTACAGAAAAAAGAAACCTTGGAAAAAAACTGGTAGATGCAATCAAATTAGATGTGTTAACAAACCAGGATGATTGACTTTGTAGTCAGTTGCCATTAACATAGTCTGTATTCCTCACACCCCTTATTTCCTGTTGTGTACAAATGGTAAGCATGTAAATTAGGCTGGCAGCCCACAAGAATGAGTTAATGCACTGGAAAGGTCATAGAGCCAATGGAACACAGGTTCATAAGCCACCCATGCCCCCTAGATCCAGAAGAGCTGGAATGTGCCAAATCCAAACAAATGCCCCAGGTGCCTTCTTTACCAACTTCCATCGGATCTGGCAGAGTTACTAAAGTGCTGTAGATCTGCAATACTGTACTGCTATAAGGTTGAGCATCCTTCCTTCCCCTTTCTTTTTACTAACAAGTTAGCAGGCCAAATGTACAGAACAAACTCAGCTTGAGCAAATACATTGTGGAAAAAGTGTCACTTCTTGATCCTAGCATGACTTTGCCGCCGCCTTCTTCTCTTTCGGCTGTTACCGTTAGGGGTCCCCACAGCGGATCATCTATTTCCATTTCTTCCTGTCCTCTGCATATTGCTCTGTCACACCAACCACTTGCATGTCTTCTCTCACCACGTCCATAAACCTTATGTTAGGCCTTCCTCTTTTCCTGTTACCTGGCAGCTCTATCCTTAGCATCCTTTTCCCAATATACCCATCATCCCTCCTTGGCACATGTCCAAACCAATGCAATCTCGCCTCTCTGACTTTGTCTCCAAAGCGTCTAACCTGAGCTGACTCTAATATACTGATTCATCCTTGTCACACCCAGTGCAAATCTTATCATCTTTAACTCTGCCACTTCCATGACATCACTTCCATGACTAGCATGACTTTGCCTAACTGTCTTAAACAACCATGATAACATTTAATTCTTGTTTTTTTTTAATTTGACACAAATCTTCTCTTTAGTATTGATGAGATATTTATGGAAAATAACAAACTCAACATTAATCTTGGCTCTTCAGCTCATTAAACAAGTTGAGATGGACACCACTCTCTACAAGGACGAAGTTGATCAATCTAACTATCATTGCTTCACATTAAAAGAACTGTTCTAATCGATGTTTATTTTTTAAGGCTTTTCCAGAAACATTGTTTTTAATTATTATTTTACAATAAACTGATCATGTAATTCGAAACTTGTAAGGATCCACAGCAACCCTAACTGAGCCACACTCCTCATGACATCACCAAGAAAATCCAACCAACGCAATAAATGGGGGTGGGACATGCCCTGCCATGACCCTATTCAGATCACGCAAATAGCCTATGCTTACCCATTGTAACTTACAAACCTTGGAACAACACTCATTTTCTGATTACTTCTGAAAATAAAGATTTCAACAGTTCAGAATTTCATTCTTCATTAACAAGAAATGTTGTTTTAACAGTGCAAATTGCAGAGTCATCATGGAAGCTAAGATTTACTGCCTAATAAGTAATGTCAAATAAAGAAAACTTCAAAATGGATAAAACCGCGAATCACCCGGTACAGCAGACAAGGAATTGCTCCACCTAATATCAGTGCTCAAACTGAGACAACTACAATAACATGATTTAAAGCACTGACAGTCCTCTAATTACTTGTTTTTCCCCATACAGTAAAATAACTAACATTTTTCCTTAAACAGGCTATGTTCTCCCATAACAGACCATCCCTCAGCAATTTTTCTGCTCCACTTAGGAGAAACAGTGAAGAAAAATTTAAACAGAAAACAAATATTTTAAGGCAGAAGGCTGCACATGATCATCTAACTTTAGGAAACTTGAAATGGCTATCTTTACATAGTGTGAAAATAAAGTTTGAGGCTCCTCATCATTCTAGCCTTTGGTTATTTGGGACAACAGACTGCCAGTCTTCAAAAAGCTCTGCTTGCCTTTCATACCTACACTCTCACTGCTGACTGGGTAGCCCTTTGGGGGGAAATCAACAGTCTGAATTTAGTACTTTCTTGCTGCTTCAAGGAAAAGCCATGAGGTTTCACAGGAGCAGCAGTTGGCTACAGGCTTCATTTCTGGCAGATATGGCTGCATAGGGTATCCCTTCCGCACAGAAAATATTGTCTTTTTGAATATTTTTGATGTATTTTTTTCTGAATTCTGGAAATAGAGTCAGAATGAAGTTTTCTTAAGTGCTGTCTTGAAGCTTCTCATGGGTGTCACAGAAGCAGCGATAGGCTAAGGTATTTTTTTTTCCTGACAGATAAGCTCCCATTAGAGAACCCTTCTACTCAAAAATTATTGCCTTTTATGAAAAATAAGATTTCATCTATTTTTTTTAGTAAAAGTGGTATTTCCCCTTTAAGAAGCCTGGTAATTTTGTCACAGTATTAGAAGATTCCTCTTGGGGACCACTATTCTTAGCTACGAGTATTGTAGGTTCATAGGTAGGTACTAGGCTATTGGC
The DNA here is from genome assembly GCF_019279795.1 of Protopterus annectens. Lineage (NCBI taxonomy): Eukaryota > Metazoa > Chordata > Ceratodontiformes > Protopteridae > Protopterus > Protopterus annectens. The sequence continues at coordinate 916,028,128 of NC_056747.1, read as the reverse complement.
CCTAGGGCCTATACAAGCCTAGCCAAAAAGGTAGCCTGGCTTTTGCCACCCAAGAAAATTATTTTCCTGTGCCCCTGTCAAGCAGAACACAGTGATCCCAGGGTGTGAATTTCTATTATCCATCAATCATCAAGATTTTTTTTGAAGAGTGCTAATGAGCTCTGTTTGTTTGAGTATTCTGTTGTTCCAGAGTATGGGAAGTCTCTGGGACAGGAATCTATCCCTTCAGCATGTTCTGTTTTTTGTGGTAACAAGGTTTAGGTCCCTAGAGAGTGTAGCTCGGAGGAATTGGGATTTCTTTAAGTGGAGCATGTCCAACAGCTCTGGGTTTGACATAACTTTGTATGTTAGGCAGAGATCGCCTCTGAGTAGACGATATGTGACAGAGTAAAGCTGGAGGTTTTTGAGACGGTCTGTGTAAGGCATCTGTTTGAGGCCAGTAATCCCCTTTGTGAGGTATTTTTGTGGCCTTTCCAGTTGTAGATGTCTTGTGAGGTACATACCAAAAGGGCGTTGTACTCTATAATGGGTCTAATGAGTGATGATAGAGGGGAACAATTACCTCTTTTTCTGGATGAGAAACCTTTTGTCATTAGATGTGCCACGTAGAAGGATTTCCTGACCACTGTGGCAATGTGATTATCAAAGGAGAGACTACTGTCCACATGTGTCCCAAGGTCTCTTATCACACTTTCGGTGTTAAGTAGACTACCGTCTATGTGGTAGTTCATGGGTACAGAGTTTTTACCAAAGGGGATGACAATGCTCTTTTTGGCATTGAGCTTGAGACCATGGCTCTGACACCAGGCATCTGTCTCAATGAGGCCCTTTTGTAGGATGTCCACATCGTTAGGAGTTTCGATTATGGCTCCTAGTTTGCAGTCATCTGCGAATTTAGTTAGCCAAAGACCTTCTGTGTTGGCCTGTACTTCAGAGAAGTAGATACCAAACAGGAGAGGACCCAGGACTGAACCCTGTGGTACTCCACTTGTCACCGGTCTGAAGTCTGATTTGGAGTCTGCTACTTTCACAGTTTGGGTTCTGTCAGTAAGCCAGTTGGCAACCCACCTTGTGACGTAGGGATTTATACCTAGTTTAGTGAGTTTATCTTTAATTTCAGAGTGGGGAATGGTGTCAAATGCCTTGGCAAGATCTAGATAGGCTGTGTGAACTACCTTACCCTCATCTATGGCTTTGGTGATTACTTCAAAGAAGTCTCTCAGGTTTAGGAGACATGATTTGCCTCAAACCCGAACTGTGTGGGGTCCAGAGTTTGGAGATCTCCAATGTCTTTGTTTGAGTTCCATGGCCTTGCAGACCAGGCTCGTCAGGCTAATAGGGTGGTAGTTCCTGGGGTCTGTTGTGCCCCCCCCCCTTGTGGAGTGGGATAACAGTCACGGTGCGCCATTCAGTGGGCACAAATCCTGAGGTGAGGCTATGATTTGGTACTTAGGTGGGGAGCCAGTTCATTCTGTAGTTTGTGTAGAAGGCAGCCTGCAATGTTGTCGGGTCCCATGAATGCTGTGCTCTTGGCTTTAGAGAGTGAGGTTTTTACCTGTGCAGCCGTGATTACAGCAACTTTGCATTCTTCCCGTATAAAGATGGGCCCTTTAGGGGGTGAGAAGGGGGTAAAGTTAACACTGAACCTATCTGCCAGGAAGTTGGCAATATCAGTTGGTTCTGTATATTTAGTGTCATTGTGCTGTAACTCGGAGCAGATCTGAGTGTTGCCGTTGAAATTCTTGACATAGCTGTAGAATGCTTTGTGGTTGTCTTTAGAATCGGTGGTGATTTAGTTTTCATAACTAGCTTTGGAGGATTTTATGAGGGATCTCAGCTTCTTACTGAGGCTGACCAGGGAGTTCCTCCAATCGTGGGATTTTACTCTACTCTTTTTTTTTTTTTTTGCAACAGTTTCTTTCTTCTGTTGTAGAGTTTGTTTATGGCAGAAGACCACTAGATTGGCTTCCTTTTTTTGGAGGATAGCATCTTGGTTCTGTTAGGGATATCAAAGTGCATTTGTGTAGGATTCAGCAGTCTTACCTCTGTTGTCCATCTGCATGGGTGTCGTGAAGTTTGCCACTTCTGTCTTAAGAAGCGTGAAGTTGGCTTTGGAGAAATTTTTTATGGTTGTTTTCCTAATGGGGGGTGGGAGTGGGATGTGGATGTCTAGGGTGATTAGCTTGTGGTTGGATCTGACTAACGAGGAGCTGACCTCTGGTGTGGAACATTGGGCACCCATGTTGGTGATGACCAGGTCTTGGATATTGCTGCCCCTGGTGGGGGTGTGGATAAGTTGATCCAAGGCGTTGGAATTGATTTCCAGAAAACGTTGAGCAAAAGAGTTGGTACATGAGTAGTTTTCCCAGTTAATGGTAGGGTAATCACCCATTATAAGAGTGTTTGGTTGTACCTTAATATTTTCCAGTGTATCAAGAAAAGAGGAGTGGGAATCCTGGGGCATGGTGGGGGGGGTCTGTAACAAGCTACAATCTGGATTGCAGTTTTGCCCAGAGTTAGTGTATTTGGAGCTACTTCTGTGAAAAATTGTGTACTGCTTATGTAAACTTTGAATTTCGTGGGACAAAAAAGTTTTTGGATGAATGGAAGGGATTTTATTTCTCAGTGTAAAGCTTAGGCTCACTTCATGCCAAACTGCCTGCCATTTATATTCTGTCAGTGTATGTACATGAGTACTTTTTTTTTTTTTTTTTTTTGTGGACTGGGGAAAGATGTGTGAGTTTGTGTGCTGCTTGAGAGCACTAAGTCGACAACTTGCCTTCCGAATGACTTACTGCAGATACACTTACTGTCTTTGGAGGCATTTCCCTGGGTGCAACATGAATAGTCACTCAGGTCTGGTTGGCTCTTCTCTTGCAATACTTAGAAAGGAAAAAAATCACTTGTCAAGAAGTCCTTGCCATTGCAGCAGGCTGAGTCTATGCCTCAGACAATCGTGGGAAAAGCTACAGTGGCCATTGGTTGTTTCTTAGACCACTCGCTTACCTCTCTGGCTTCCTCTGTTGTACTTCTTTCAACCAGCATGAACTGGTGGCCAGCCATGAAAACCTCACTAGGTCTGGGAGAAGTTCTGAGAGGTTCTTCTCAGGGTAACCAGGGCAAGAGACCATTAGATCAGGGAGCTGTCCCAAAGTTGAATTGGTCATCTTCTGCTATAAATCCTGTTAGGAAAAAAAATAAACTTTGTTCTTCCAGTGCAGTTATTACTGTTAAAAACGAATAGTACTATACCTTGGCTAAACATGCATTGAAGGCAATAAATCTTGGTTAGCAGAAGCCTTTATAGATGGGGATTCCTATCAAGTTATTACTAAGATTCTCTGATTGTGAGGAAAATTTTTATTCTTGTACTTATATGGAGACATTTTCTTTTAATCGGACTGTTGCCAGGATGAATGAGGTATTTTTATGGGAACAAATAGATGCTTTCCCTGAAGTATGATATGTTACAAATGGATATACCTCATTCTTCCCCCATCCCTGCTGTACTGCCAGTCTTGGGGAATGTGTAGAATGCTGCCTGTACTTCCTGATACCCAGCCATCCGTCCCTAAAAATAGGCACACAAGCTGTATAAGATAGCTCAGGCTAATACATTTCTTTTCTCTCACCACAGAGCCTTTTCCAGCAGCCATTTCAGCTGTGTCTCATACTAATAAGAATGGTCCTCAGTATATGAATCCTTCACATGATGATAAAAGTAAAATGGAATTGTCTTCCACTCTTCCTATAGAATAAAGCTCTTTTGTTAACCAAACCATTTCTACCCTTTCTAAGGTATCTAAACAATCTAAACATACTTTGAAGAGTGTGCATGATTGTGCAGATACTGTAACTAGTGCTGCTGCTTCAGTCTTGAGAAGATATTCTTGGGTATGTAACCAAACATGTTCTTCATCTCACATTGCTGCAGTCATAACTAGTGGGTAGTCCGCTGTCCTCAGTCGGCCCGAATACCAAAGTATTAGGCTGGCGTCGGTCATGGGCGCTCAGATCTGACGTCAGTGCGTCATGGTATTAAAGCGCATGACCGACGTCATATCCTCAGTCTTTTTTGCCGCATGGTCCGAAGCAGAAGCAGCGTTTGCAAGTGCCGTTCGGCGTTATGAAATTTTCGTATTCTGAGTTTCAGACCGAAACCAAGTTGGGCTAAGTACCCCGTTATTTTTGTTTTTTCTTGCCTCAGTTAATTCCGGATGTCAGAAAAAGTGAATAATTGTATTTCTTGTGGGAAACAGATACCACATAGGGATTACCACTCTCTTTGTATTCCTTGTTTGGGGCCTGAGCACGACGTAGTCGGGTGTCGCTTTTGTGCTAGGTTTAATAAGCGCACCATTAAACGTAGGTTAGATTGCGCTAGACTTGTCTTTGGTAAGCGGTGTAATTACAATATGCCGTCGGATCCTCCGACGCCCGCTACCGCTAAGAAGCGCAAGGAAAAATCGTTAAGGTCCAAGCAGGATGAGTCGTCCTTTCCGGACGCCGGTTCTTTAGAAACTACAGTGGAATCTGTGGATCCAGCCGAGGTTTCAGCTGAGTCTCAGGGGGAGACGTTAATTTTGCAGGATGTGGCCTCTCAGGAGTCAGGTCAGGCTGAGGGGGCCTCTCAGGTTGCAGTACTCCCTTCTTTGCCTAAGGGGGTTAGGCCTTCTCCTTCTGTCTCTAAGGTACCTTCTAAGGGCAGGCCTGGTTTGCTTTCCTCAGGTGTCAGTCCTAGTTCTGCATGTTCTGTGCCTAAAAAACACATGCTTAAAATGGCAGAAGATTTAATTTCCTTAATCAGGGGTTCTATGCCCCCTCCAGATAAGAGGCCTAGGGTGGAGCCAGAGGGGGAATGTTTAGAACAGGCTTCAGATTGCTCAGAGTCTTCGGCTGAAGACACTCAGGATTTTCCTCCTTATTCTGATTCAGACGCAGGGGATTCCAGTCCTTCTGCTTCTCCTCCAGAGGATTTTTCTTTTTCAGAAACCCTGCATTCTATGAGGGAGCATTTTAAATGGGAAGGCCAGGATTTCTCGGATTCCCGAAAGAGGCTTAGGGAATTTTTGTTTTTACCACAACATCGGCCCTTAACTATACCTCCTGTTTTGGATGTTGTTCAGGATGTTTTCTCTGAGGCTTCCCTTAATCCAGACTCTTTGCCTCCTGCGCCAGTTAAACCAGATAGGTATTACAGAGTGCCTGAGGCTCATAAATATCTGTATAAGAGCCCAAGGGCTGACCCAGAAACTATTAGCCAGGGACCTAAGGGTGTCAGGGCTTCTGTTGTAAAGAATCCAGTTCCTATGGATAAAGATTCTAGAGCTTTGGATAGGTGGGGTAAGAAAGTGTACACCTCTTCCACTCTAGCTATGAGGGCTTTAAATTGCCAGTTTCATATGTTGAAGTGCCAGAATTTTCTCCTTACTCAGTTAAAATCTAAGGTAGATGCTTTGGCAGAGGGCATAGAGTGTAAGGAATTACAGGATTTGGTTCATGCCTCTGATCAGGTGGGTAAGCATTCTTTACAGTGTGGTTTCGATGCTTTACAGGCTTCTTCCAGGGTGGCTGCCACTGGATCAGTTATTCGCAGGCACGCCTGGCTTAAGGATCAGAATTTGTCAGAGCATGTTAAAGCTAGAATTTTAGATGCTCCTTTACAGTCTGAAGTTTTGTTTGGTTCTCCTGTGGAGTCTGTCTTAAAGAAAATGGAAGACAAGGCTAAGTCTATGCAGACTGTTAAAGATTTTTTGCAGGTGCAGCCCCCTAAGTTTAGCAGGAATTGGCCTACTAAGGGTTGGGCTTATCCTTCTTCTGATTTACAGTCTAGGGGCAGATCTAGGCGTGGTAGGGGCAGAGCTCAGAGTTCTTTCAGGCCTAGAACGTGGAGTTCCCCTGCACAATCTTCAGGTGAGGGCAGGGGCCAGTCCTTTCGTAAACAGGCCCAATGACCTGCATCTTCAGCTGCCAGATCCCTCCTGTCTGGCAGCACCTTTGGGAGGAAAGTTGGCACTCTTCAAGCAAAATTGGCTTTTAGTCACCCAGGACAAATGGGTGTTGGACATTATAGAACAAGGCTACAAGTTTTATTTCCACACATTGCCTCCTTTCAAGGGCATGCCAGACGTTCCTCCTCAGCAAAGGGTAGAGGCTCACAAGCAGATTTCTTTACTTCTTCAAATGGGGGCTATACAGCAGGTCCCTCTGTCAGAAGTGGGCCTAGGATTTTATTCTCGCCTGTTTCTTGTACCAAAGAAAGGAAAACACTTGGAGGCCAATTTTGGATTTATCTATCCTCAACACATACCTGGACATCCCAAAATTCAAAATGTTGACGTTGCAACAACTTCTGCCTCTGTTGGGCAAAGATCACTGGATGGTAACTCTGGATCTCAAAGAGGCTTATCTTCATGTTCCTATCAGGTCCAGTTGCAGGAGATACCTGCGTTTTTGGGCTGGGACTTTACATTATCAGTTCTCTGCATTGCCCTTTGGCTTATCTACTGCGCCCAGGGTGTTCACAAAGGTTCTGGCTCCGGTGATAGCCTTCCTAAGGTTAAGAGGAATTCAAATTTATCTTTATTTGGACGATTGCCTGATTCTTGCTCAAGACAAAAACAAGCTTCTTCACCATCTACAGTATGTTATGGCAGTGTTAAGGTGCCTAGGGTATTCTGTGAACGAAACAAAGTCCAGTCTAGTACCCTGTCAGGAAATGTGCTTTCTGGGTGTGAGACTGAATACAGCTTCCCAGATGGCCTTTTTGACCCTGGACAAACAAAGAAACCTTACTCTTTACTTCCAACAATTGTCTCTACGGTCCAGGCTGACTGCAAGGACAGTCCTTCAAGCCTTGGGGTTCATGGCATCTTGTATTCTGGTGCTTCCCAATGCCAAACTGCATATGAGGAAGCTACAATGGTATCTCAAAAATGTATGGACGCAACACTGCCACGATCTGGACACTGTCATTCAGATAATACCTTGCATTCAAAAGGAATTTTTGTGGTGGGCTCAGGAATGTCACCTAAACAAGGGACTCTCTGTGACCCGACCAGAGGCGAGTCAGATCTTAACGATAGATGCCTTGGACAAGGCTTGGGGAGCTCACCTCAATGGAAAATGGGTTCAAGACACGTGGCCTGCCAGACTTCAACATTTACATATCAACTTGAAGGAGATGTTAGCAGTCCAATTTGCATTGATGGCTTTCAAGGATCTACTTCACCCAGGACAAGTGTTGATTCAAACAGACAATACAACTGTCATGTGGTACATCAACAAGCAAGGGGGGACCCATTCGTACCCTCTTTGCAGGCAAGCTATGATTTTGTGGGAGACTGCTCTCAATTTGCACCTCACTCTTCAGGCAAGGTTTCTGCCAGGAGCACAGAACTCCTTAGCAGATGTTTTGAGCAGACAGATAGTGGATCCTCATGTATTTCGACAGTTGACAGTGATATGGGGACTCCAGACATAGATCTGTTCGCTTCTCCACTAAATTTCCAGTTGCCAAAGTTTTGCACAAAGATGTTTCATCCAACAGCTTGGAAAGTGGATGCTCTATCATTCAGTTGGAGCAATCTTCACGTCTATGCCTTTCCTCCTCTGCCTCTCCTTCCCAAGGTGCTCTTGAAGGTCAGACAAGACAAGCCCTCCATGATTCTAATAGCTCCAGATTGGCCTAGACAGCACTGGTACCCTCTGCTGAGGAGTTTAGTAAGGGAGCCTCCTTGGCCTTTGCCTTCAATTCCACACCTTTTGTCTCAGGCAGGCAATCATTTCCTCAATGTCAGGATTCAGTCCCTGCATCTAACAGCCTGGCATATTCTGTTCTAGAACCTGGAGGGTCGCAGCTTCCTCAACAAGTTTTGGATGTTATTTTGGAGGCCAGAAGGCCTAGTACAAGGAAAGTTTATGCAGATAAATGGAGGAGATTTTTTATTTGGAGCAAAGCAAAGAGCTTTGATGTTTCCAGGCCTGATTTGAGTGATGTTCTTCATCCCACATTGCTGCAGTCCTAACACTTGGGTAGTCCGCTGTCCCAGTCGGCCCGAATACCAAAGTATAAGGCTGACGTCGGTCAGGGCGCATTAGTCTGACGTCAGGACGTCAGGGTACAAATGTGCATGACCGACGTCATATCCTCAGTCTTTTTTGCTGCATGGTCCGATGCAGAAGCAGTATTGCGAGTGCAGGTTGGCGTTCTGAAATTTTCTGAAGTCGGAGTTTCAGACCGAATCAAAGTTGGCTAAGTACCCGTTGGAATATTTTGTTTTTCTTGCCTCAGTATTTAACCGGATGTCAGAAAAAGTGAATAATTGTATTTCTTGTGGGAAGCAGATACCTCATAATACCTTGTGTATACCTTGCTTAGGGCCTGAGCACGACGTTGTTGGATGTCGCTCTTGTGCTAGATTTAACAAACGCACTATTAAGAGAAGGTTGGACTGTGCCAGGTTAGTTTTTGGGAAGCGTTGTAATTATAAAATGCCGTTGGATGCTCCGACGCCCTCTTCGTCAAAAAAGCGCAAGGACAAAGCAGCAAAGCCTAGGTTGGAAGAACCGTCTGTCCCGGACGTCGGTTCTTTAGAGGGCTCAGTGGAGCCGGAGGTTCTGCCAGAAGTCTCTTTGGAGTCTCAGGGAGAGACTTTACTGTTACAGGATGTTTCCTCTCAGGAGGTAGGCCAGGCTGAGGGGGCTTCTCAGGTAGCTGTTCTCCCCTCCCTTCCTAAGGTGGTTAGGCCCTCCCCTTCTGTTTCCAAGGCTTCTTCAAGAGGCAGGCCAGGTTTAACTTCAGTGGGGGTTTCTCCTAGTTCTTCAGGGTCTCTGCCTAAGAAACATATGCTTAAAATGGCAGAAGATTTGATTACTATGATTAGAGGTTCTATGCCCCCTCCTGATAAGAGGCCTAGGGTGGAACCTGAGCTTGAGAGTTTTGAGCAGTGTTCGGAGGCTTCTGAGTCTTCGGCTGAAGACTTGCAGGAGTATCCTCCTTATTCTGATTCTGATGTAGATGATTCTACTCCTTCGGCTTCTCCTCCTGAGGATTTTTCTTTTTCAGAGACTCTTCATTCCATGAGGGAGCATTTTAAATGGGAAGGTCAAGATTTCTCTGATTCCAGGAAAAGGCTAAGGGAATTTTTGTTTTTACCCCAGCACAGGCCTTTGGCTATACCTCCTGTTCTGGATGTGGTGGAAGATGTTTTGCAGAGGCTTCCCTGAACCCTGATTCTTTGCCTCCTGCTCCAGTTAAACCGGATAGGTATTATAGGGTGCCTGAAGCTCATAAGTATCTTTTTAAGAGTCCTAGGGCAGACCCAGAAACCGTTTCTCAGGGGCCTAAAGGTGTTAAGGCTTCTGTTGTTAAAAATCCTGTTCCTCCTGATAAAGAGGCAAGGGCTTTGGATAGATGGGGAAAGAAGGTGTATACTTCTTCCACTTTAGCCATGAGGGCTTTGAATTGCCAGTTCCACTTGTTAAAATACCAAAATTATCTCCTTTCACAATTGAAGTCTAAAGTGGATGCTCTGGCGGAAGGTATTGAGTGTAAAGAGTTGCAGGATTTAGTTCATGTTTCTGAACAGGTGGGTAAGCATTCTTTGCAATGTGGTTTTGATGCTGTACAGGCCTCTTCGAGGGTGGCGGCCACTGGTTCTGTTCTTCGCAGGCACGCCTGGTTGAGGGATCAGAATTTGGCTGAGCATGTTAAGACAAGGATTTTAGATGCCCCGTTACAATCTGATGTGTTGTTTGGTTCACCTGTGGAAGCAGTTTTAAAGAAAATGGAGGACAAGGCTAAGTCTATGCAGACTGTTAAAGATTTTTTGCAGGTTCAACCTCCGAAGTTTAGTAGAAATTGGCCTACTAAGGGGTGGACATATCCTTCTTATGATTCCCAGTCTAGGGGTAGGTCTAGACGTGGCAGGGGCAGAGCTCAAGGTTCTTTTAGGCCTAGAACAGGGAGTTCACCTGCTCAGTCTTCTGGTGAGGGCAGGGGTCAGTCCTTTCGTAAGCAGACCCAATGACCTGCCTTTTCAGCTGCCAGAGCCTTCTCGTCTGGCAGCACCTTTGGGAGGAAGGCTGGCACTTTTCAAAGAAAATTGGAGTGTTATTACCCAAGACAGATGGGTATTGGATATCGTTCACCACGGTTACAGGTTTTATTTCCATACCTTGCCTCCTTTCAAAGGCATGCCAGACATTCCTCCTCTACAAAGAAAAGAGGCTCACAAGCAAATTTCTCTGTTACTCCAAAGAGGGGCCATTCAGCCGGTTCCTATGCCAGAAAGGGGCCTAGGATTTTATTCTCGCCTGTTCCTAGTACCAAAAAAGGGGAACACGTGGAGACCAATTTTGGATTTGTCTATCCTCAACACTTATCTGGACATTCCCAAGTTCAAGATGTTGACCTTGCAACAGCTTTTACCTCTGCTGGGAAAAGATCATTGGATGGTAACTTTAGATCTCAAGGAGGCTTACCTTCATGTGCCTATCAGACTAAGTTACAGGAAGTATCTGCGTTTTCGAGCTGGGAATTCCCATTATCAGTTCTCTGCATTGCCCTTTGGCTTATCTACTGCCCAGAGTATTCACAAAAGTTCTGGCTCCAGTGATAGCTTACTTCAGGCTAAAAGGAATACAAATCTATCCTTACTTGGACGACTGCCTGATTCTGGCTCAAGAAAAGGAAGACCTTTTCAGCATTTGGAATATGTGATAGCAGTGCTAAGATGCCTGGGGTATTCTGTGAGCGAAATAAAGTCCAGTCTAGTACCCTCTCAAGACATGTGCTTTCTGGGTGTGAGACTGAATACAGCAACAGATGGCCTTTTTAACCCCGGACAAACAAAAGAATCTTTCACTTTACTTCCATCAACTATCTCTTCAGTCCGGGCTGACTGCAAGGACAGTCCTTCAAGCCTTAGGGTTCATGGCATCTTGTATTCTGGTGCTTCCCAATGCCAAACTGCATATGAGGAAGCTGCAATGGTATCTCAAAATGTATGGACACAGCACTGCCAGGATTTGGACACTGTCATTCAAATAATACCTTGCATTCAAAAGGAATTTTTGTGGTGGGCTCAGGAATGTCACCTAAACAAGGGACTCTCTGTGACCCGGCCAGAGGCGAGTCAGATTCTAACGACAGATGCCTCAGACATAGCTTGGGGAACTCATCTGAATGGAAAGTGGATACAAGACAAGTGGCCTGCCAGACTACAGCATCTACATATCAACATGAAGGAGATGTTGGCAGTCCAGTTTGCATTACTGGCTTTCAAGGAGTTACTTCTTCCAGGGCAGGTGTTGATTCTAACAGACAACACAACTGTCATGTGGTACATCAACAAACAAGGGGGAACACATTCTTATCCTCTATGCAGGCAAGCAATGATTTTGTGGGAGACTGCGCTCAGCTTGCAACTAAATCTTCAGGCAAGGTTTCTGCCAGGAGCACAGAACTCCTTAGCAGATGTGTTAAGCAGACAAATCATGGATCCCCACGAGTGGAAACTGGATCTTCATGTATTTCGAAAATTGACAGTGTCATGGGGAACTCCAGACATAGATCTGTTCGCTTCTCCACTAAACCACCAGCTGCCAAAGTTTTGCACGAAAAGGTTTCATCACACAGCTTGGAAAGTGGATGCTCTTTCTTTCAGTTGGAAAAATCTTCATGTGTACGCCTTTCCGCCTCTGCCTCTCCTCCCAAAGGTGCTCCTAAAGGTCAGACAAGACAAGCCAAGGATGATTTTAATAGCTCCAGATTGGCCTCAACAACACTGGTACCCATTACTGAGGAGTCTGGTAAGGAAGCCTCCATGGCCTTTACCTTTAATTCCACACCTATTGTCTCAGAGGGATGGTCATCTACTCAATGTCAAGCTTCACTCTCTTCATCTAACAGCCTGGCATATTCTGTTTTGAACCACAGCAGGTCTCAACTTCCTCAACAAGTTTTGAATGTGATTATGGAAGCCAGGAGACCTAGTACAAGGAAAGTGTATGCAGACAAATGGAAGAGATTTTTATTTTGGAGTGCAGCAAAGGATTTGGAGGTTTCTGAGCCTAATTTGAGTGTGGCTCTTCAATATCTTACTGAATTATTGGACAAAGGTTTGTCTTTCTCTTCCATTAAGATTCATGCTGCAGCAATTTCAGCTCACTATGATTGTGACCCACCATTGTTTTCTCATCCTTTGTTTAAGCAATTTCTTAGAGGGGCAAAGAATATAAGACCCCCGTAGAGCTCCTACTCCTGCTTGGGACCTCAATTTTGTGTTGGAGAAACTTACTCTACAACCTTTTGAGCCTGCGGCTACTGCTGAATTGAAATATTTGTCATGGAAGACTGCTTTTTTGTTGGCCATTACTTCTGCAAGAAGGGTTTCTGAATTGCAGGCCCTTATGGCGGTTGAGCCTTTTTTGATTTTCCATAAGGATAGGGTATCATTACGTACTAATCCTTCCTTTATGCCTAAGGTGGTCTCTAGTGTGGCTTTAAACCAAACTATTCATTTGCCCACTAGGGCTACTGCCACTTCAACAGCATTTCTAAGGGGGGTGGCAACTAAGGATATTTTGGAGGCAGCTACTTGGAGTTCAGTGCATACTTTCTCTAAGCATTACCACCTTCCTCTCTACTCTAAATCTAGGGCTGGTTTTGCCACGGCTATTTTGCAGGGCATGTTGACAGCTCCAGCTTCTTTATGATTTGCCAGCCTCCCTTACCTCTGCTTTGGGATTCTACCCAAGTGTTAGGACTGCAGCAATGTGGGATGAAGAACATAGTACAGTTTTGTACCTACCATAAATGTAGATGTTCAAGATCCACATTGCTGCAGTCCAATACCCTCCCTCCTTCCCTCTGTGTTTAGGGGTGGTTGTGTGGTGGGGTTGTACTTTTGTAAATTGTATATATTGTATGTATATATTTGGTGCAGGAGTGTTTGGTGTTTTTTGGTTTTGGCCTTATCTTTTTAGGGTCTTCTGACATCTGGGGCAAGAAAAGACTGGGGATATGACGTCGGTCATGCGCATTTGTACCCTGACGTCCTGACGTCAGACTAATGCGCCCTGACCGACGTCAGCCTTATACTTTGGTATTCGGGCCGACTGGGACAGCGGACTACCCAAGTGTTAGGACTGCAGCAATGTGGATCTTCGAACATCTACATTTATGGTAGGTACAAAACTGTACTTTTCTCTTCAATATCTTACGGAATTATTAGACAAGGGTTTGTCTTTCTCCTCTGTAAAAGTTCATGCTGCAGCCATTTCTGCTCACTATGACTGTGACCCACCATTATTCTCTCATCCTTTGTTTAAGCAATTTCTTAGAGGGGCAAAGAACATAAGACCCCCGCGTAGAGCTCCTACTCCTTCCTGGGATCTCAATTTTGTGTTGGAAAAGCTTACTTTACCTCCTTTTGAACCTGCAGCTACGTCTGAGTTAAAGTTTTTGTCTTGGAAGACTGCTTTTTTGTTGGCCATTATGTCTGCTAGAAGGGTATCTGAATTACAGGCTCTAATGGCAGTTGAACCCTTCCTGATTTTTCATAAGGATAGGGTATCTCTGCGTACTAACCCTACTTTTATGCCTAAAGTGGTTTCAAATGTGGCCTTGAGCCAATCTATTCATTTGCCTACTTTTTATGCTGATCCTCAAAATAAAGGGGAGAAAATTTTGCACACTTTGGATATTCACAGGCAGTTGCGTTATTATTTGAGCAGGACTAAAAGGTTCAGACAGTCTCAACAGTTGTTTGTTTCTTTTGCTTTGGCCTCTCAGGGGAAACCTGTTTCAAAACAAACTATTTCTAAGTGGATTGGCCATTGTATTGCTTTTTGTTATTCTCTTCATGGTAAGGAGATTCCGGCTGGAATCAGACCTCATTCCACTAGGGCTACTGCCACTTCTACTGCTTTTTTAAGGGGTGTAGCTACTAAAGATATTTTGGAGGCAGCTACTTGGAGTTCAGTGCACACTTTTTCTAAACATTACCATCTCCCTCTTTATTCCAGATCTAGGGCTGGATTTGCCACTGCAGTCTTACAGGGCATGTTAGCAGCTCCCAATGCTTTATGATTTTGCCAGCCTCCCTTTACCTTTGCTTTGGGATTCTACCCACTAGTTATGACTGCAGCAATGTGAGATGAAGAACATAGTACAGTTTTGTACCTACCATAAATGTAGATGTTCAAAGATCCACATTGCTGCAGTCCAATTTACCCTCCCTCCTTCCCCTCTGTAGTTTGGAGTAGTTGTATGGTTTGGGTGGTAGAGGTTGTTTGTACATGTGTCTTGGAGGTTTTTCTATTTTTGGCGGTGGCCTTTCTTTTTGGGCCTTCTGACATCTGGGGCAAGAAAAGACTGAGGATATGACGTCGGTCATGCGCTTTAATACCATGACACACTGACGTCAGATCTGAGCGCCCATGACCGACGCCAGCCTAATACTTTGGTATTCGGGCCTACCGAGGACAGCGGACTACCCACTAGTTATGACTGCAGCAATGTGGATCTTCGAACATCTACATTTATGGTAGGTACAAAACTGTACTATTTGCTGATGAGGGTAAAGTCTGAAATCTTGGATTCAGCTTTAGATAAGGAAGTATTGTTTGGTACTTTTGCTACTCAGGTTCTCAAACAATATGATGATTGAGGGAAATTGATTTGGGGAATTTCTAAGATCTTACAGGCCTCCTCCTTGCACAAAAAAACGAAGTAAACAAAGCTAGTCTTTTTCTGGCAAGCAAAATGCAAGAAAGAGATGGGTGGAGGGTAGCAACAATTTTTTTTTTTTTTTTTTTTTATAGAGAAAAGGACAAACCAACAGTCTGACTGTGCCAGTATTCCTTACTCTCGGCTCCAGCCAATACCACTATAAATCTACCCCCAAAACTGGCCCTCAATATTCTGCTTTAGCAAAAGATTGTTGGACTCCTCAGTGTTAAAAGTAGTGCAGGAGGGTAGTACATGGCACTGGATACAAAAACCTCCTTTTGGGGGAGTTACCTCCCTGACCCTCCAAACAAAACGGAATGTTTTTTCTCTGGTTTACACACAGGGATTGATAGAATCAGTGGGTTTAAGTCAAAGCAGCAAAGGCTATAGTACAAAAGAAATAGGCCTCTTGGAAACGAGTACTAGATTTTTCATTTCTAAATCTATAAATGGAAGTTCCAAAGGCCAAAATGTTGACGTTACATTGAGTAGGGCAATAGAAGCATTTGCTGATAAGTTTAATTAGGAAGACGTACGAGGGATCAGAGGCAAAAAAATCAAAGTGTGGGGGTTCCTCTCTAATGACTGGTGTGTGAACAGAGGAATTATGCAGGGGAGTCCTCTTTCCTCTTTATTGGTTATATTTAGCACCCTTGACAATGAAAATAAATGACTCAAATTCAAGGATGTAATTGGTATTGTATTCAAGAAAAATTGGTTTTATTTGCAGATAATATTTTGTACTGATAAAACCAGAAAAGAACTTCATTGTTGTGGAACATTGAGACAGTCCAGGTTTTTTTCAGGATATAAAATTTAATGCAGATCAAGCAAATGCTTATAGCTGTAAACTGTATCCATGCATAAATTGGTTCAGCAACAGGGACATGATAAAACGAAGTATTTAGGAGCATGGCAGCTAAATATATGTGGGAAGAGACTAAACAAAAGATAATAGAAAAGCTGAGATACTGGTAGCTCTTACCTTAGATATGGATAGCAACGTACAAGTAGTAAACATGCTTTTTGTCACTTTAATGTTTATACACAGGGCAGGCTTATTTTTATCAACCAAGGGGGAAGTTGTGGATAGTAATAGAGAAGGATTTTATTTGGGAGGGGAAGAGGGCAAGAGTCAAGTGGGATAAATTGATCCTTCCGATAGAATAGAATAAGGAGTTTTAGGATTACCTGATTTGAAAGGATATTTTAGAGCTTACACAGTTAAGGCTGTTATACATAACACAAACAAAAAGCTACAATTGAAAGTGGAAATGGATGATGATGAAACGGGGATTTCAGTAAATAAAGAGTGGGATATTGGATGCAGATCCTTAAGGAGAATAACACTCGTACAGAATATTCTATTCATAAAATAGCAGAAAGTGCATTAAGAACTAAGCCAGCACAGGAATGGCGATTCTGATGATGGGGATGACTGCAGTTAGTGGTGCAGAGAATAGAAGAGGGGACTGGGATTTACTGGAGGAAGGCGGCAAAGGAACCAGGCTTTTTTGAAATGAGTAATTATAAAGGGAAAGATAATTGAATGGGAAGAGGCCAGGAAGACATTAGGACTATAGGCCACAGATTGCCTTCCCTGTCAGGGATTGATATCAGAGTGTAGGCTAAGAGAAATGGATAAGGGGAATCTTAAGTGGAAGACCTGCTCTGGTATAGATTTTAGCTTATATAAGCTGCTGTTAAAAAAAGAGAGAATTTGTTGGACATATAAAATATTGCATGGTAACTACAGCAAGCAATCGGAGAAAGTCAGAAAAGATTAGACACACACACACTCAGACGGACGGACAGCCATGCAGATGGACGCAAAATGGGAGAGCATAATGAATGGTTCCAAAATATGCAACAAAGCCTAGAAGATTTAGGGTTTTTACTTGAAAGTGCTTGCATAGGTACTTTTATACCCCAAGCGTACTTCAAATATTTCCTGAGGTAGATGTCAAATGGAGGTGTAATGAGAAAGTAAAAGGTAACGGGGAACATTGTTTTGGGATTGTAACGAGTTGGCAGACTTTAAAAATTCCATACAGAGTACTCTGGCATGAATAGTAGAGGAGAGCAAGTGAGTGCATCTAAGTAAAAGATTTTTTTTTTTGAGCAGTGATACAGAATCTGAATTACCTAAGGTCTTGATATATTTAATTCTGGTAGCTTCCAAACAGCAAGTACAGGTAAACGGAAATTACAGTTGCAGTAGTGAGTATTGTAACAGAGATAAAGGAACAGGAGAAAAGGGCAAGGTTAAATTGCATAGAAAAAATAGAAATTTTGAGAAGACTGTGTGCAGAAAAATGTTTTGGAGGAGGAATGTTTCAGAGAAGGCAGGGGTTTGTACAACTTATATAATGCTGGATTGATTATGTTGTATAGAAAAATATATGGGCTGAATAATGTTCGTAAATGTGAACTTGTCTGTATGGTTTGATTACTTTTATGTAACTGTAGATATGCCTATCTCAGAAGTGATAATTCAGTAAAGGTGTTTCTAAAAGAAAATTTTCACCTTACAGATCCTCTTGCCCCTTATTCCTCATGAGTTAGTAATTCTAGACCTAAAACATGTTTACTACCACATTCCCATAGACATGGACTTCAGAAAGTTTCTAATGTTCTCTGTCACATTATTGGTTCTTTACATTACCATGTGGTTTATCTGCAGTTCCAAGGGTATTCAGAAAATATGTAACTGTAGTCATAGTTTATTGTAGACCGAATGGCATTCACAGCTTTCCTTATCTGAACAACTTGCTTTTCTTTGCAGAGTCTTTATCCAGATGTTAAGAGTCAATATCATGGGTTATGTCTCTGACCAGTCTGGGTTTCCAGATAAATATTGCAAAATCCTCATTGATTTTCTCACAGGTTTGTGTTTCTGGGATGCCTTTTAGATTCTTCTCTTTAAAAGTCCTTTTTAACAAAAAGGTGAATCTTTTGATTTTTTTCTGAACTCTTCCAATCGGTTTTAGACTCGTTTAAGGTCTTGAGAAACTAACTTGCAGTTCATGGCTTTGATGATTCTCATAATAACCTTTAGTCAGATTAAACATGACAAAGATACAGTGGTTTCTTAAAAAAAAAAAAAAAAAACAACATAACCCAGCATTTGCATTCTCTGGTGTATCAAATCCCAGGCTTGTGCTTTGTGGAAAAAGAAACTGCATTGGTGGAAACAACATATCCAACTAAATCCAGGTCTCACCTTTTCTTCTCTGATTTCAAACCAATCAGTCACCACAGATGGTCCAGATGGGTAAAAGTGCAAGGCCTGTGGAATCATTCAAAGAGATTAAAGCACATCAGTTTATAGGAGTTTTTGGCTGTATTCCATGCCTTTGAAGTCTCCATCACTTTTGGACCCAGGACCTCTTGAAGTGATTACAGACAATACCACATCAATGGTATATAAATGAGAGGGGAAGTACAGGGTCGTACCCTTTATGCAGACTCGCAGTGATAGCTTGGAAGTTGGTTCTTCAGCATTCCTTAACCTTCAAAGTCTTTCTCATTCTGTCCGATCAAAACATAGTGGCAGACAAGCTGAGCAGGACCAGGACAGATGCTCACAAATGGAAATTGAAGAGGTCTTCCAGGAATTGATCCTGTTGTGGGGTACACTTCAAATAGATCTGTCTGCCTCCTTTCAAAACAAACTGCTAAGCATATTTTTTTTCCAGGGCTCCTTGTAAGCAAGCCTGAAAAATAGATGCCTTTTCAGCCCTTTTGAATGGAATGTGCCTTTATGCGTTTCTACCCTTTATACTAATATCCAGGGTAATTTTAATGACTAAAAAGGATACCCCATGCATTACCTTGTTATGGAAATGGGCAAAAATAATTACTGCAAGCTTCCTCACAGATTTCATCTGTTAATACAAGATGGTGGAGTTTGATACACCCCAGTATCAATCAACTTCAACTGACTGCCTGGATAATTCAGTTTTAATGACATTTAGGCAGTTATTTCATAAGGATATGCAGTTGGTTCTAAAGGAGGCAAGAAAGTATGCTTCTCAGAAATCCTCTATTGATGAGCGGAAACCATTTTCTAGTTGTTGCCTGTCCAATAATCTGGAGTCCATTCGAGATTGTCCACCACTGGTGCTCAAATATTTGAGTTACTTGCTTATTCCTCTATAAAGGTTCATCTTGCAGCCCGTTTTGGCCTGTCTTCCCATGGATCCTTCTCTTTCTTTCCTGCTTTTTGCAAAATAGTTTCTGAAAGGAGTTTTATACTTCAGATCTCCTTGTAAACAGGTTCTTTCTCTTTAGGATGTCAACTATTAGCTGGGAAAATTGACAGTTACACTTTGAACCTACCCATCATGCCGATTTAAAGGGAGAGTGTCAAAGATGAGGCTCTCAAAAAAATTTTTTTATTTTTTTGTCACTAATGTTAAGTTTAATTGTTATACTGGGCACCCATGTCAGTGAATCTGCATTTTTCAGCTTATTTTTACTGTAAATACACTGGTTTTGCTTCAGGAGCGTCCTGCTCTCCAATTTGGCCAGGTAAGACCACCCATGACATGACGTTATCTAGCACACCCATTCTCTGCCCTCCCTTCTTTAATTATGACCATGCTTTACCATTTCCAAAATTGTTTTCAATCCCTAGGGGAACAGGTACATCACTGCTTTGGTTCCGATCTAGTAGTCTTCCAAAGCATGTTTGTGGAATCGCAATAGTTTGCCTGTCTTTCTACAATATAAAATGAAAAGTTCTAGCTGTATTAAAATCATGTTATTAAAAGGTTAAAAAAAGAAAGTGACCATCTTAAAAGCAACAGTAACTGCAGCATCAGTTCAGTAATGTTCGGAAATTATCCCTTCCTTCATTGCTCTAAACAAAAAAAACTCAACAATATTTAAGCAACAATATTGTATATCGGTACTATATGTAATGCTCTGCACCACTCGCTTCCTTGGTAACTCTTAATGTTCTTGTAAAGGAATCGGAAACAAACTTAATAGTGGAAAAGCCTAAAATTAGTAACAGCTTTTAAATATTGTTCTAGTTTTCTTGAAATGTTAATACAACAGGCTTTGCATCATCTTACACTTTCTCTTATACTGATTGTGTTCTACATTGATTTAGCAGGGAATCAAAAATGTTGCTAGGGGCATGAAAAACATGCAAGGCAAAGATTAAATCTCCCAAGGCAAACCTGGAGACGTTGTTGCAAGCTGTCCAGTTGTAATTGAGGACTGACTGGAATAATATAAAAATTATTGCAAGGTAACTTGTTTCAGATAATTAAGCTCCGCTTACATCTGAGACATAGCTTGCAACTACTAGTCCCAGTTGCTGTTGGCATATTTATTGCATTCATATTTGAAGGAAGTGAGTTGAACAGCAGTACAAAGCCCCAAGTTCTGATGCCACAGTTCAGATGCCACTAAGTGCCTTTTCTCTAAGGATCAAGGAAACTGTTAGTCAATCAGCAAGATTCCTGACGATGCAATCAATCTGTCTGCAGAGCTTGACAGATGCTAGCCTGCTTCCTATAACAGTTGTATAACTGTCAACCTCTTAGCTCCTCAACCTAACACAGGTAAAGAAATAATAGGTAATCACAGCAATTTTTTAAAGTTATTAGTACCACTAAGCTTACAGAATAAGAGCATGTGAATTACTTTGTTTTTGGAAGTAAAGGAAGTCATTCGTTACGTGTAATTCGCCAACTTTTTTTGTAGTATTACTTACTGCCAAGTAATATATAAATAAAATAGGGTGCAATGGTGGGTGCAGTACTGGCTTCATAAATAATGCTCTAACGCGTCTAGTTTTTTTAACTGTGGCAAACACTTTTTAGAATAGTAGCAAACATATTGCTATTATTTTAGACTAAACTTTATTTAAGTATTTACTTTTTTGTTTGTCTGTGTTTTTTTATATTAGTGGAAAAGCTGTGGTTTTCTTTACAGAGCGCCAGATGATCTAGATTACACGTCTGGAGAAAGAAGACACAAAGTCAGGGAAAATTAATGAAGCTGCAAGTTTTGCATTAGCATGCATTTTCTGTATAATGTTTGCCACTGTTAACTAGCTATAATCCTCACTAATGAAATTCACATATTGAACAAGGGGCATGGTTATAACTTAGTAGCAATATCTGTACAGCAATGTTCTGTACCACATGCTTACTTCAGAGCTGTCAACAACTTTGTTGGAGACATTGGGCGAAGTGATGGTGGAAAGACAAACTCTGGAGCATTTTTTTAAATATTACTTTATTTCTCTTGAAAAGCTAATAGAGCAGGCTTTCCTTCACCATGTATGGTCTAAACAAGAAGTGCAAAATGTTAATGTGTGACATTACTAACTGCAAACCTTAGCTATTTACCAGTAAACATAGCTCTAAACAAATCAGTTGTCTAATTTCAAAAGAATCCGGAACAAATCTAACAGTAATTAGGGACAGTCAGTGATACTTCTAAATATTAGTACTATCAACTTGCATAACTGATAGAATAAGAGAATGTGAATCAGTACACATTTTCTGAGGTAAAAGTTTATAACTTTAATTATTATTTGTGTAATTTATGGGTCTATAGTATGACTAACGCTTAAATGTTCGAATCTGTAAAGGTCGACCTTTACAGATCGAACATTTAAACGTGCAAAGTTGTAAAAAAATAAATTAAAAATAAGTACAAGGAAAGGGTTATAGCAGGGGGGCAAGCCCCCCTGCACCCCCCCACACCCCCCGCTACTTAAATATACCAACTCCGAGATCGCATTTCAGTGAACTACAGTGCAGAAATGGGCAGTCTCCCATTCCCTACTCTGTAGCACAGTCTTGGAGTTGGTATATTTAGGTAGCGGGGGTGTGGGGTGCAGGGGCGCTTGCCCCCCTGCTTAAACCCTTTAGTTTTTTTTTTTTTTTTTTTTCACTTGTGACTTTTTTTTTTTCATTTTTAAAGAAATTCAAACGCTTAACTGTTCGGTCTCCAACGGCTGACCTTTACAGATTTGAACATTTAAGTGTTTGTGGATCTAATATAGACCCTAATTTATGACATTTTCTCAGAGTCACTAGTTTTAGAAGGAATTAAGAGGGACAGAACTAAAATTTTAGTCAAAATCAAAGTCATTTCTGAAAATCTGGGACAGTTGAGAGGTATGTCAGTAAATCAGAAGTCCCAGATTTTTAGAAATTACACTGATTTTGACTGAAATTTTAGCTCTGTCCCTCTTAATTCCTCCTAAAACTAGTGACATTTGGAGTGCAACACAGATTTACATCTTGTTCTGCATACACACTGTGTTGCATGCTTGCATCGACACGCAGCACACGCACCTGCTGTTGATTTGCTTCTTCTATTTGGTCTCTGTGTGGGGAATTTAAACCTAAGACATTCCTGTCGCCTTCTGTCTGCGGAATAAAGCCTGGACATTATCAGTAAGGTGCTGCGCGTGCATCTGTGTGTGTACGTGTGTGCGTGTCTCTCTCTCTCTCTCTCTGTCTGTCTCTCTATTTCTGTCTGTGTAATATCCTAGTTACTTAATTTACTCGGGCTCAAACCAACTACCAGACAATGAATTTCAGTATATTTTCAAGGAATTGTGAGCTTCAAGGGAAGAGAAGTTTACTGCTGCTCATGCTAAGTCTGTTTCCAATGTGCAAATGGGCATTCCTCTTTGTTCTAAAGAATTTGAAAGCAGTGTTAGTAGCACCATAGGTGCCATTTTTGCTTTTTGATGCAGAAGATTGAGTTCTACTGTCGTACCATGTAGATAGATTGCTGATGCTGTATTTTACTTTAAGGGGGGTGCTGCCATTTGGAGTATGTTGTCCTTGGGATGCAATGCCTTGTAACCGAATTTGTAGCTGGTTTGCCATATATAGTCTCTGTTACAATATTAACAGCTTACTATTTTTTATGTCCTTCCATTCATCCTCAACCTCTTTTTCCCATTTTGCACATGGGGTCAGCATGTCACTTCAACAGTGACAATCATCTCCAGCCAAGGTTTACACTGCCGGGTGGCTAGCCCTGCCATGGTAGTTCATCTGTACCACTCATTCGCACATACGCACTCATACCTATGTCCAATTTAGAGTGCCCAATTCACCTACTGCATGTCTTTGGAATGTGGGAGGAAACTGGAGCACCCGGAAGAAACTCACGTGACCTCAGGAAGAACATGCAAACTCTGCACAGAAGGCACCCCAGCCGAGAATTGAACAGGAGAACCTCTTGCTGTGAGGCAACAGTGCTAACCGCTGCACTACTGTGGCCGTGTACCACAGGCAATTTATTCTACAAGGGCAGCAGGCACCAAATTTGTAGATGAAGCACTAAAATATAAAATTATTTGCTAGTAGCAACCTCTTCATTTTATTGTGGAATTATTCAGATGGTTTTTACTTCTGCAGAGATTTTGCACATTTGTGTTTTGTAATGACAAAAGTCTGAGTGGCCTTTTATGGTTGAAATGGGCAGTTTTGTCATTATTGGTTCATACATTTTGTTTTATTACTTACTGGAAAAATGTTCAAAACTACAAATTTAAAACACACTCTAACAAATGGTGCTCTATTGTACAAGGAATATAATTTAATACAACCAGGAAGGTGAATCAAAGAACATGTGCATGTAACAAAAAACTGAGCCAGGGTAGACCGTCACAACCCCTTTAATGAAACTGGTAAGACCAACAAAGACAATGCTAAGCGCTTTCTCCCTTTACAATATAGGGCATCTTCAGAGTAAAAATGAGAATGAACTGTTATGACATTCATATACTGGTACTTATACTTTAAAATGCACACGCCTCCAATGTGATTAACCAGTCACCCTATACAATTCATTAATTACTCTAGAAATTTAGCATCTAAAGTTATATAATGAGAGAAACCTATTAAACTCAACTAACTCAATATTATGTACTGTTATGAAATCTGCCTTATAGTAGTAATTTAGGTTGTTATTATAGCAGCCTCATATTTGGTTATAGTCACAGTGTTTTGGTATTTATTTATTGGTTACAGTTTAGTGTTTTACAACAGTGTACATATTTAGTGTTGTTCTTTTATTCTGTTGGCTTATTTATTTATTTATAATACTAACAGAATATATAAAAGCATGTGTGGTTGTTTTTTAGGTCTTTGAAGAGGTTTTATTATACAACATGTAGTTAGATAATATATACATACATGTATACATTTTATTGTTTATTTTAAGTTTGTATTGTTTAGTTAAAATACATTTAATATTTATAGTTGAGTTTAATAGGTTTCTCTCATTATATAACTTTAGATGCTAAATTTCTAGAGTAATTAATGAATTGTATAGGGTGATTGGTTAATCACATTGGAGGCGTGTGCATTTTAAAGTATAAGTACCAGTATATGAATGTTATAACAGTTCATTCTCATTTTTATTCTGAAGATGCCCTATATTGTAAAGGGAGAAAGCGCTTAGTATTGTCTTTGTTGGTCCTATCAGTTTCATTAAAGGGGTTGTAACGGTCTACCCTGGCTCAGTTTTTTGTTAACAGTTCATCATCTTTTTGTGATTTTTACTCATAACATGTGCATGTATGCTTGGTCCTAAAAATATGTGCAAGGAGTCTATGGTTTGAAAATAGACAAAAGGGAGACTTGGTACACCATCAGCCAAATGCATTTTCTTTGAAATCTGGTTTAAGTGCTGTTTCAATGAATGTGAGTTTCAGGGGCAGAGAAGTTTACTGTTAATACTGTCTGTTTTCATTATAAGACTGTATTGGTTTGTTTGGCAAACATTTATCAGTGCTTGTGTGACAAAATTTGGAACAGTTTTACATTAAATTCAAGTATCTGTAATCAGTGCAGAAGCAGACAAAAAGTAGTATGCACACTGACCGGTTTGAACAGTGTTTATAGTAACCGCGGAGAAATAGCCAAGTAATGGAACACTAGAATGGCTGCTGTGTGTGTTGGGGGCCCAATCCATTACCCTGTGTAGGTCCTTGTTAGACCTTGATTCAGATCTGCACAAAAGTCAAGGTACAGATCTCACCTCAAGATTCTATAAGGTACTGAAAAAAGGGACAATGCTTCAAGTCTGTGATCACCTTAGTTAGGCACCTCTGTTTTTTTTCTAGTTATTTGATATGTCTGATCATGTGCATTTAGGAGGGTGCATTATGTTTGATAATTGCCCTAATCAATGTTGAATATAGGGAAACCTTGAGTTTTCTAAGTCTGGATGATATTCCAGATTTTCTGACTACTGTTGTCATATTATGACTGAAAGATGGGGCCCATGATCCAAGGTCCCTACCAAAGTTTTCATTTTGAAGTGGAGTATTGTCTATGCTGTATGCTTTAGGGAGGGGACTGCCTACTAAATGTGAAAATAGTGCACTTTTTTGCATTTAGTTTAAGCCCATTTACAGCACACCAGTTATTTGTGTGCGAGTTCATGTGAAAGGTTTATTTACAGTGTCAGAGGGAAACTTAGCCATCGCTCATACTTTGCAGTCATCTGCAAACTTAGTCAGAGATTTTGGTTTCTAGTCTGGAAATAAGAGTAAATGCTGAAAGAAGAGGTCTTAACAGTAAGCCCTAGAGGACCCCATTGATTACTTTTATACTTTCTGATGAGGCACCCGCCATTTGCACTGCACGAGTTCTGTTTTTTTAGCCAGTTTGCTATCCATCTGAACACAGGAATTTTTTAAGGTGTTATGCTTACCTACAGTGCAGGCATAACTATGGTGTGAAACACCTTGGCCAAGTCATGATATGTCATTTAAACAGTATGATCAGTGTCACCAGCCTATGTTACCATCTCAAAGAAGTTAAGCTCATTGTGTAGGAAATTTCCTTGACAAAGCCTGCTGAAGTTCAATGAGATTTTTGACATCATTGTTTATAAGGTCTGTTATATGTTATGTGGCTTTTTTGATTAGACTTGTTAGGCTAATGAGTCTGTAATTCCTGAGGTTTGTGAAGGTGACTCCCTTGTAGAGTGGCATCACAGCTGCAGTCTGCCAAACCTCAGGAACAAAACCTATAGCTAAATTTAAATTTAGCAGTATGAGGAGTGTCTCGTATACTGTCAGGCCCCATGGAAATTTTTTTTTTTGGTCTTTAAAAGTACCTTCAGCACATGTTCCTGTGTGATAACAGGGCATTTAATGGATTCATGGATATGTGGCTTTTGGAAAGAAATCTCTGGGGTACAATTAGCACTTTAATTTGATTATTTTATTGGCAATATCTATTGTGTCTGAACAGCGGCTACCATTTTTTAATAAATTCAGAGCTATGTTAGGTAGTGTTCCTTATTTTCCTGACTTACCTGAAGAAGGACTTATAATTGCCCTTAGGTTCAGATGCTGATCTATATTCATGAGCTGCTTTAGTAAACCTAATGGTACTTGCAAGTGTTTATATTTCTGCGAATCTCATTAACATGAGGGGTTTTTGAGTCTGCTGTATAATTTAAGGAATGTTTTTCTTTTTTCTGTAAAAGTTATGTTACAAAACCACCACAATAGCTTGTTTTTAATTGTATTTTGTTCTGGTTGGAAACGGCAACTCCTATGTATTTATCTAAATGGACATAAAAAAATTCCTTTATGAAGCCACCTGATGTATTATCCTTGGAGTTGCTGCTCCCTTGAATGAATTATCTGGGGGGGGGGGGCAAGTGGGACATGGGTAACGCTAAGTTGTAAACTTTCAGATGACAGCACACTGCTGCAGCTCAACTCTCACTCCAAGGGAATCCAATCGCTTGTATGACTGTTATCAGGAGATGGATGAAGGAGTCAACAAACAGATTGGGAGCTTGGTGGCCAAGTGTTTAGAGCTGGGTTTCTATACATCCAGTGCAATTCTGGATTTGTGGTTGTTTAAATTTGCTGAATAATGTCCTCATAGTCTTCATTACAAAGTGATTTTTGAAATAGGTGAAAGTTGTATATTTTTCTGTGTGCTATAGATTCAACAAACCTGTCATTTATCTTGGAAAAATTTGAAGTAATTAACTATATTTGTTATGGATATTATTGTTGCTTGTTTTGTGAATGTGTAGAAGGTCACAAAGGATAGGGTAATCTGTGGGCATTTAAGGTAGACAGAAGTCATCCCACAGAAGTCCGTATGAGACAGAAAATAAAAGTAATATTTTAAAGCATTCTACACAGGACA
The DNA here is from genome assembly GCF_019279795.1 of Protopterus annectens. Classification (NCBI taxonomy): domain Eukaryota; kingdom Metazoa; phylum Chordata; order Ceratodontiformes; family Protopteridae; genus Protopterus; species Protopterus annectens. The sequence continues at coordinate 916,001,218 of NC_056747.1, read as the reverse complement.
TATTTTTGATTCTGTTAGTGAGGAAACACTGGGATCTTTCAAGTTGGATCATTAGTTTGATCAGGTACATGCTGAAGGCAGCATTATATTCACATGGGCCTGATAAGGGAGAAGAAGAAAGAGAATAATATCATTGGACCTTGAAGATGCACTCTGCGAATTCAGTTTGGGGTAGTAGGGAAATTTCATTGTATTCAAAATTGCTCATGCCTCTATTTACTGCATTGACTTTAAAGGGTTGACTTTTATGCGATAGGTACTAGGGTGAACATTTTGCATTTAGTCTTGCACCATACTTGTGGCGTGAAATGTTTGTATATGACAAACCCTCATGAAGGATTTTTGGGTTACCTGGAGAGTTTGATAGCTTTAAGTTTGTGGTCATCTGTGAGCTTGGTCAGCCAAAGACCCTTGATGTCAATGTGGACATCAAATAAACAAATGCCAAATAGGAGCAGCCCCAGCACAGAACCCTTTAGGACTCCAGAGGTAATGAGTATTCTGGGGGAGACAGTGTCCCAAGTCTTGAGTTGATAAAATTTTGCCTGTGCACCAGTTGGCTCTCCAGCAGGTAACATTAACGGTTTATGTTTACTTTGATTAGTTTGTCACTGTGTCCAATTGTAGGCTAATATCTCAATTCTTGACTAGATCAAGGTCTATGCATGGTTTTGTCCTCATCTAAAGCCTTGGTGATCTTTTCAAAGACGCTACCTAAGTTAGGCAGTCAGGTCTACCCTTCACATGCTCAAACTGATTTGGTTCCAGGGATTTTAATTTGACAATATCTATATTTATAAAATTATAGTGATGCGTTTCATTGTTTTGCAGACATATCTAGTAAGGCTTATTAATCTATAGTTGCTAGGATTAGTGGTGGAACCATAGCTGTTCTCTCTACCTTTGGCATAAAGCCATCGGAGAGGCTAAGCAGAGATTCATACTGACAAAACACCATGGCATTGTTGGCTGTATAGAACTTGTGTTTTTTTTTTTTTTTTTTTTTTTTTTTACCTCCGAGCACTGGAAGGTGATTACTAGGGGTTAGATGTACAGTTTAGTAGTGCACCATGTAAGTAAAGACAACACACATTTCAGTTATCTGTATTCATAGATATCTACACACAGCTCAAAATGATGCACTTAAGTTATCACAGATGTGTTTTAAAAAAGGCTGATTAATCCAAAATGCATTCCAGTTCAAACATTTTGCCTTAACACTTGGAAGTAAAGCAAAGATTTCAGGTAGCAAGTGATGCAAAATAACAATGGACTGTGTAAATAGTTTTATTTGGTGGTATATATACATATACATATATACATACATATATATATATATATATATATATATATATATATATATATATATATTTTCTCTAAACTGGCAACATTGAACGTTGTTAGTTTTTGATACACTTTAACCAAGCATGCAGAGTATGGAAACTTTGTAACTAAACATGTTCATACTGTGACTGCACAGACTAGATAGATTAGAAAAGCAAGTTTTTCTGTCAGAATGTAGCAAGAAGTTTTCAGCCATAGCTTAGCAAATGTATTTATTTACTTTTGTTTACTGCGATAGTCTGGGTGAGAGCCCATTTTCAGAGGAGTCCAGTGGAGAAAAGTTCTAGATTCAAGTTACAAAAATTTTCAATAAACTCTAACTGCACACATCATAAAAGTGGATCTACTTCATAAGCTTCAAGTTTTAAAATTTCGAACTTCAAACGTCCGAGACCAAAAGACTGAAGTTTTGAAACTTCAAAAACCTAATAAAAAAATAAAAACAAAAAAAAATGTTTTTGCAGGGGGCATGTCCCCTTTCACTCCCCACACCCCCCTGCTGAATTAATATACCAACTGCAAGATCCCACTACAGTGAGGAAAATGGTAAACATCTTGTTTCATGCTGTACAACGGTCTCAATTCAAAACGTTTGAAGTTTTATAACTTCTATCTTATGCTCTCAGCCTTTTGAAGTTCATTTACAGATTGTTCATAAAATTCTGGTAAGAATTCAATCCAAAATATAGTCTATAAAGAGCAGTAAAAAGAAATTGATAGACTACAGATAGGAAGCATGATTTCCAATTTTGGAAGTACATAGTGTAGTGTTGCCATTACCGGGAGACTGACAGAGTCAAAGAGTGGGTAGTATAGAATAGAACAGAAAAGGGACAGAAGATTATCAGCAGAGAGGGAGAGAAATGGATGAGTCATAGGTGAATAGGTGATGGGACAGAGGGAGTTAGTATATAGCAGAAGGAGAATGGTAAGTGGAGAGAAGTTAGAAGGGAGAATTGTGAAGAAAGTAGGAGGAGGTTATATAATAAGTACATAAGTTAGAAATGCATGTGGCAGATATGACATGAGAGAAGAGTAGGTGGAGTTGCTTGTCAGTGGAAAACTTTAGCCAGTAGTGGAGCATGAGCAGAGCCAGTTGTTACTGAGAAAGTCTTTTATAAGTTGTTTGAAGTAAGATGGGTCAGCAGTGGTTATGATGGGTTGAGGAAGAGTATTCCATATTTTGGAGATATAGTTAGAGAAGAGAGAGACTCCATCTTGATTATTGGATTTGAAGACCTGTAATGAAGATTTGCAAGAAGATTGAAACGTGACTGTGGTGGTGGTGCTGCGGTAGCGTTGTCGACTCACAGTAAGACTATGTCCTGTTTGATTCTCAGCTAGAGTGTTTTCTGTTTGGAGACATGCGTGAATGGGCGTACCTTCATTGAAGGCTGTGTGTCAGGGCTGGCAACACGGCACGTAAAAATCTACTGCCAATCATTAGCGGACCGGAGTTTCGCTGTGGCGACCCCTAACCGGGAAAAGCCGAAAGACACAACAAAAGGAAGATTGAAACGTACGAGTGTTAACATAAGTTTGAAGCATTAGTTGAAGCGAGGGGGATTTAATCCATTTGGTGTACAAGTTGGTGAGTAGAGTATAAATTGATTAGGTAGTTCTAGCCAGTTTTGTTGATGTAAGCCAGAGCAGTGGTGGAACCTATGTGGTGCATTAGTGGTGAATTTTGCAGTTTTATTGTAGCAGGTTTCGAGGTTAAGTAGATCAGTTTTACTTAGGTTTGTGAAGATAGGAGAGGCATATATTATGGTGGAAATAGATTAGTTCTGACTATGTCCTGTCTTGTGTTATTGGTAAGGAAATGTTTGATTCTAAAAGAAAGAAACTGTATCAAACTGCAGTAGAGCAAATGTTATAACTTATATTCACAATTCTACCTCACAGATACTGCTAACCTCCATTAAGACCAACAATTTCAACACATGACTTGGCAACTGGAGCTTGATAAAACAACTGTATTATACATCTCTAAAAAAGAAATAGCACTCTGGCTTATCACCTTTACTGCTGATTTAAGTTCCAGTATTTGGAAAAAGACAAATCAGATAAGTGCTAAAGTGGTGCAGCATCTGACCTTAACAAATGTTAAGCACCCCCTGCTAAAGTTAAGGTCAGGTCCCACACTAGGCAGTAAAATATGTCAATATGAATGTTAGCATCAGACTAAAAGATTTGTTCCTGCCTGCTGTCCATCAATAACATGTGCCAGACTTCCTGTTCTAAACCAAGAAAGTTACTAGAATAACAGGATGCATGTTCACTGATTTACTGAAGGACAGAGTCTGAAACGTGTGCCATTATTTAGTGTCTTTGTTCCTGAGCAACTTGTCCAAAGCTATGGACTTCATAAAGAGCACACCCAACATATGAAGCAAAAATCTGGACATTATGCAAAAATCTGTAGAGTTTAGAGACATGGAAGGTAAGTGTAAACATAATGGACAGTGTTGCACTACCATTCTGAAAGCACTGCAGCTTTGAAGGATGGAAAAACACTCCCCTAATAACTGCTCAATAATTTCTACTATCCATACCATAAATTCCTGTCTTTCTAACAGGTAGGTAAGGAAGCACCAGTGTCTCGTGTTTACTTCATTACCCTGCATTTTGGCTTGGTTATTACTGGTTCATGATCTGAGATAGTTATTGGATGTATGTGAAAGCTCTCAATTAAATGTATATGTTCCTGTGAAATACAAAATATAATTTATATCTATTCTAGGCCAGAATTATACCTTGGGGAATATGTAAATTCTGTTCAAGTTCCTACTACTGAATTCATGTCTTCCATACCAAATATTTTTGTAAACTTTACAAATCTACCCTCTTTTGCTATATTTTCCATTCTCAGCCTTCCAGCTACATCCACATTGCTGAAAATCAAAGTCTAGTCCCACCTATAAGTAGTATTCCCTGCTAAAAGCTGATTATTTCCTCCCCAAATTTTCTAAAGCTCCATAATGGCAGTTTTATGTAAAAGGTAATACAAGTGAGTGTAATCCTCATCCCTTGCAAGTATCCCCTTACTACCACAAATCTACCTTTATTATCATATTCCCCTCTTCTATCAGCACTGGAACACAATGTGGAAATTTCTGATTCAAAGACACTAGCTGCAGTTTGGAAGGGACCTCATTATCAATTAACTTGCTTGTATCTAAACTGCTGTTAAGCACTGTGAGGGCAGATCGAAACTTTCTGAGGTAGACAACAGTGGCAGTGGCCCCATTGTTTTAGCACAGACATCCCCTGTTCTCATTCCCACATGCAGTATGCACATTGACACATTGTATTCCTGTTCCCATGCTGTCAGAATGTGTCCGATGTCCCTTTTTTGCCTTGTAAATCACTGATTGCAGGCTGTCATTAATGCCAGTGATTATGGTTGCATGTCATATCCGTCAGTAAATCCATGTTAGTCAAAAGCTTTTAGTCTAGCAACTTGCTATGTTTGTGGAAGGTATGTTTAACATCTCTTTCTGATTTTGTCCTATCCTGTACTATGAGGGTGAGAGGCATGTCTCCTGTACCCTGTACCTCCCTCTAATATGTCACAGAATGTTACAGGTATTGATTACTACCATGAAACCCTTAATATATATTTTTTAAAAACTTTGCTGCATTAACTTATCAGTTAACACAGAGGATTGGTGCAGAGAATTGCTGTAGCAAGGGTGAAGGTTTCAAACCCTTTTAAATTGCAGTATTTTTTTCTCAATTTTTTTTCCACAGGGCATCCATGATGCGTAGCAGTGGCACAGAGGACTAATATCTGAATTTGAGGTGGTGAAAGGTTCAAATCCTCTTTCAGTGCATTTAAGGCACAAAGGCACATTACTTAAGTGTCCCTGGTGTATAGGGGTTCCTGCACCAGTGTGTTTTTTTTTTTTAAATTGTGTGCCTTTAAGCCGTGCTAGATGCAATATCCCTGATGTCTAGAGGTTCCCCATTCCTGAAATGTATGAGTGCCATTAATGCATGAAAGGTTATCCCTGGTGGCTAGTGTTACCTCCCTATTCCCACTGTAAGTACCATTACAGCATGGGAGGCTATCCCTGGTGGTTATGGTTTCCCATACCCATGGAATTAATGACATCCCCGCTTCCTCTTGACCCATGTAGTTCAAGACATCCCTAGTGTCAGTATTCCCCTGCCCCAATGCTGCAGGCTTTGCTATTAGACTAGGGTTGTGTAGGGATATAGAAATATGACAACTACCCCAACCCATTCATACATAGATACACACACACATTCTCCTCCTCACCTCATTGCACTCGGAGCCGCACATATCCATTCCGACACACACACACACACACACACACACACACACACACACACACACATCTCTGTACCCCCTACTGCTACTTCCCAGACAGAAAAACACTCACAAATGCAGTTCCCCCCACATACACACATCCACACCCCCCACACACACTACGTGGCCGCTAAACTCTCCAGCACTGACCTGTACCACATCTTGGCCATACTCATTACAGTGAGCGACCATGCCAGTTTACACAGCTGAGAAATGTTAGGAATCACAATCTCTGTAATTGTCTTACCATGGGCAGTTCCAGAGTAGACCACATGGCTAATTAGTATATGCCATACCTCTCACCTGTACAGATTTTTGTGGAATGTCCAGATTTTTTGCTCATATTTTTGGTCTGTTCCTCTTAAAATCTGTGGTTTTCTGGCAAATTACTCTGATGATCTGAGGCCCGAATTCTCTAAATAATCACATACATTTGAATTTCAGACTTCAAATCCTTCAGAAAATGTATGTTAAAACAAATTGTTACTCTAGTAACTTTCTAAGCTTGTAAGAGTAATATTTAAAATATGTCCCTATTTTTGGCTCTGTCTCACCATTTTCTCAGTGTTTGTCCAGATTTCTTTTACTAAGTGGTTGGGAGGTATGGTATATGCCTCTCTCCCAGACTGTTTACCTTGGAACACATTCATGGAAGCAGTCCATACTGATATTGCACATCTTCATGTTGCAGCACTGTGATAGGCGTGTCTGAATCAGACATTGTTACTGCAAAGTGTATACAACCTTTTTATTTTTGTAACTGTCTTCACTTTGTTTTTGTTGTTGAATTTTATACTTAAGCACTGGAATGCTTTATACTCTAGGCTGCAACATTTATTTACCTATTTATTCAATTGTAGCTTTAAACAGGCAGGAACTCTGTATAACTTTTTATAAAAATCTGGTGAGCATTTTTTTTTTTGTGCACATTTACGGTTGCAGTGCATTTTTACGAATGTTGGATCTGATGCTGGCAAATTTCATTCATTCCTCAATGATTGGGTTTGACTCTGACCCTCAGATATGACTCTGCTGCTTTTTACAGCTCATGGCTACTGGAAACTCTTGAGCTCCTCCCTTACCCGTAATGCTCTAGACCCCTACCATACCTCAGATCTTATGTGTCACCTTTGCATACAGACATGGTCGCTGTGAACTCTCGAGAGTTAGTTAGTTAAGGGATTTAATTACCTAATTACTTATTTTTCTCTCTCTGAAATTTGCTTATTGTTTATCCTCCATTATCCTACACTATTTTAGTGTATTTCTTTCTACCATTGTTGGTATTTACCTTTCTTTTAACCTGTCTTTACTCTTGCAGTAATCTCATTTACCATAGTCAGTAATTTTTCTCCCCTTTCTTTCTATCTTTCTCAAAAAAAAAGTTTTTCCTTGTTCTTAATATTAGAAATTTTAAGATGGCTGAAAAAAAACTTCAGGCTTTAAAAAAATGTAAGCAGTGTGGGCACAAGATTCCACTTTCTGATGCAAATGATTTGTGTGAATATTGCTTGGGCCCTGCTCATTTAACCTTTAACCACAGCTCTTTAGATCGCAAGAACAAACTAATTCTGAAAGGTCTTCTCCTTACGACTTTCTCGGAATCATTGTCTGGAGCTTAACCTGCCAAGCCCGACAAAAGTGCCCTGGCAATGGCTGCTGGACATTTCTGGATCCTGCACTCTGTCCTCAGATCCAACCATGGAGCATGCTCGCAAAGTGTCAAAAAAGTTGGATCTAAAGTCTAAATAAGATTAAAAGGGGATTTGCAGCAAGTGCACCTGTTGTAAACTGGAGTTCGCTAAGCTCACTTGGAGGGGTCACTCAGTGTCATTTTGGAAGGAATGAAATCCCTGATGAAAATGGAGACATTACCACCATTTCCAGAGGGCTTGAAGGAAGTACAGAGACCAGGCAAAGAGGAGGGTGTTCTCATTCCTTATGAACCATGTCTCAGTCACTACATAATGTAGACTCATTCCAGGTGCATATGTGTTTCCAAATCTAGCAGTTTGTTATGAAGACTCCTGGCATTGAGAAGAATCAACTTAATGTCTAGCAGGTGACTTGATTGTTGGTTATGTTGAGATGTTTATGAACACGTACATGAACTCTGACTAAAAAAGATACTGGGGGTAGCAAAGACTTTGGCCAGTATTGATAATTACTTGAGTGTGAATGTGTGGGTTAGAGTTAGAGTAAGGGTTAGGTAAAGGGGGTAGAATAATTGCTTGTGATTGTAAGTGTTTAGGGTTATGGTTAAGGTTATGGGATAGATTAGGTAAAAGAATAGAGTAAGAGTGTGCGTGACTGGTAGTGTTTAGGGTTAGGCTAGGGGATACATTGTGTGTGCGTGTGTGTGCGTGTCCGTGTCCGTCCCAATGTCTTCTGTAGTGGTAGTGTTAAAGGAACAGCTCGTTTTAAATTTAAGATGCAGGGTAGGATTAGTCAGGGTTAGCACATATTAATAAGTGGATCATGGAGGCTTTGCTGCCTATAATGGATCCAGTAGTCCAAGAAATCTTGTACATCCATAAATCAAAAAGTCCAGCTAATACTAAGGCTATGCTTCTAAATCAACACAAACAAATAAGTAAAACATGGTGGAGAGAGAGATTTATAACACTGGGCTTTACTCATTTCTCTGGACAAACAAACCCTACAAGTTGAACAGTGTGACCCAATGTCTGTCTTTAAAAAGGATAAGTGGTTGGTATTCATAAATTCACCCCCTAGTATGACTGGTCTGGCCCTCCTTGAAAAGGGGAGGAAAAACGTAAGGTGGGGACTGGCAAAGTGGAAATGTCCTTGCAGCATCTAAGAACTTATGACATATGACTAAGTCTCATTTCTGTATATAAGCAGAGTTAGTGGGCCTTACATGCTTAGGCCTGCTTTCCTGGTGACTTTTGAGTGACCTGTATGGAGCTGCAGTATGTGTGAGTGGAGGAGGAGTATGTGCTGCCTTGTTGGTAGCAAAGGCTAAGATCTTTCAGAGTCTGTATATGCATGGTCATTTTATAGACAGTATGTGCACTGTTGAGTGCATTACAAGACCATAACATTTACATGGCCATTACAGAAATATCAAGTATACCAGTCAAATATTTTCATGTACCTTTTGTTTTAAATTGCAGATCACCTTGAGATGTTGGTTTTTGTAAGCTTAACCCAACTCCTAATTCTTTGAGGTTTTGATTATTGTAGGGGAAGTGCGTCAATAAAGTGAATGCATTTCCTCTCATGCCATCCTGTTTTTACAACTCTTCTCTTGTACAGCTAGAACCTTCCTTCTCTCGATGCTCCTATATGCTTCCCCCTCCTGTATGCTTTCCTCCCTTTTTATCATCTTATAAAAAAAAATCCGACTTCACCAAATTGGAAATTTGCTACAACAAAATAGCCCGCTTCACAGCCAGCCTTCCCTAGCAAACCCACCATTGTATTGCTCTACAGAAATTAAATTGGTTTGATATCTAACCTTATTCATCTGTACCAACTTACATTCACACGCAATATCATCTTCCATCCTGACAGTTGCCATCCCTCAAGGAACTTGTTTCCAGCTCATGCCCACAAAGTCTAAGATCTACAGACAGAAACTTTCTCACAGTAAGCAAAGCTAACAACACTCATGGTAAAGCCCTATTCTCAAATCAGATAGTCAAATTATGGAACTCCCTACCCACACACTCAATTATAGACCCATCAACCTAACTAGCCTGATCTGCAAGGCCATGGATTGGATTATCATGCACCTACACTCGATCCCACACATTTTGGCTTCATCAAGGGAAGGTCATGTCTGGTAAATTTGGTCACCTTCTTTGAGACAGTCACCAAAGCCATGGACAAGGGGAAGACTGTGTGAAAAAATATTTTGAGATTTACTTGCTTACTGCTTGCTGCTTCTTGCTGTGGGATGGATCTGAAGTGTCCTTATGACACTCAGTCTTGCTGGCTGGATTCTGCTAAAATTCAAAGTCTGATTATATTTGCATTCACAGTCTGTTGCATACAGAAACTTGCAGAATATACACTGATGAGAGAATATACTTTGCAGCATCAACTTTAGAGAGCAGTAACCAATAACTTTTATAATAAACCAAACTGGACAAACGTTACAGCTTAAAAGTACTGTTCCAACTTTACTTCTCATATAGTACAGATGATGTGAGAGATATAACATTTACCTCAGAACACCAAATGTGTTCCTACCATTCCCCTCTCACATAGCTGGATTTATACAGCTCTTTATATACAGTTTTAGTCCTGTAGAAACAATACTAAGCTTCCTTGTTTAACAATGTCTTGTAAGAGACCAGCTTTTCTGACCGTGTGAATATCCTGTAACAGTGTCCTGATGTCCATGTAGAAAAACATATTTTTGAGGAAACACATTGTCTGTATTCTATTTGGATCTGTGTATATGACCATATGTTCTTGTACCAATGCTGATGAGCATATCCTGTTTTTTATGGAGAAAAACATATTTTTGAGAAAACACATTGCCAGAGATCAGCTTTTCTGACAGTGTGAACATCCTGTATTTTATTTGGATCTTTGTATAAAAAAACATCTGTTCTTGTGTCATATCCTGTTTTTCCATGCAGAAAAACATGTAATTGTTCTTTAAAAGCAGATTTTGCATTTTTGTTCTTGCATACATCCTGTTTTAGTCTGTAAGGGAAAAATGTCCATTCTTTAAAAGCAGATTTTGTATTTTTGCTCTTGCATACATCCTGTTTTGAGTCTGTAAGGGAAGAATGTCCATTCAGCAGATTCCTTTTCCAAGCCATGGTCATTTAGTATGACTGCTGATCACATATTAGTAAACTCTGTTTCTGCATTTAAGCAAGCCTTTTCTTTCAGCATATTTACAACATAATTAATTTCAGATTTATATTCATAAAATCTAACAATGTGCACACCACCTACCTTGACCTGGCCAAAGCCTTTTCAAAGGCATAATAGATGAAACTCTCTCAACTAGGTATCAAGCCATATGTTACCAGATGGGTAGCAAATTGGTTCACTAATGGACCCAACCTAGTCAAAATAGGGGAAACCATCTCAAACAGTAGACCTGTAACAAGAGGTGTACCCCAGGGTTCAGTCTTGGGGCCTCTTTTATTTGGGGTATACTTTTGTGAGGTGCAAGCCAAAACCAGTGGGCTATGGCTGACCAGGTTTGCAGATGACTGCAAGCTGGGTGTTGTCATCAGTTCCTCTAGTGATGTAGACATCCTCCAAGAGGGTCTCACTCAGACAAATGACTGGTGCCAGAAACATGGCCTCAAGCTGAATACCAAAAAATGCATCGTCCCCTTTGGGGAGAGTGATGTCCCCACAAATTATAACATTATTAACAACGTCCTAAGCATGCAATCAGTCGTGAGAGATTTGGGCACCTAGGTTGATAGCAACCTGACTTTTGACCACCATGTTGCTTCCATTGTATGGAAAGCCTTCTACTTGATCCACCTCATAAATAAGGTTATTTGTCCAGGTTTGTGCTTACTTCATCTGACATTAATGTTTTAGATAAAGGCTTGTCCTTTATCCCTTCACAGGGCAGTGTGCTGCATGATCTATTGATTGACCTGCGTACTTTTGGGCGAATGGTTGCTTTAAAATTGTACTTTTACAATAAACCAAATGTTGTTGCTGATGAATAGTATGTTAGAGAATTTTTCCTGTAAGCGCAGAAGCACATTCTTCCCTATATTACCAGCACATGTTGAGAGTTTTGTTAAATTATGTGAACGAGATCTATATAATTATTTTTTTAGTGGAGTTAGGAAATGTTTATACTTTAATATGAAAGCAGAAGAGAGGTGTTCACTTCGTAAACTTTCCACTGATCCAGCCCTCACTATAAGACCTGCTGATAAGGGAGGGGGGATAGTGCTGTTGGACACGGAGAACTATATAGATCTTCTGAAAAACATGCTCAGTGACAACAGCACCTACATAGAAATTGATTGCATAAAGTTTAATAACATAATAAAAGAAGTTAATGATACTTTTTATGACTTATTGATGTGCCGCCAGATAACCAAAGAGCTATATGATTTTTTCTATAGCGAACATCCTAGGACACCGGTCATCAAAGGTCTACCTAAAATGCATAAGGCTTTAGATCCTCCTCCCTTACGACCCATAGTTAGTGGGGATAAATGGGTGACAGAAAATGTTTCCGTATATTTAGAAAAGGTCTTGAGACCACTTGTTAATGGCATTCCTACCATCTTAAAAGATACATATGAGCTTCTGGATTTGTTAGATAGTATGGACACAGAATTACGTAAAGGGGAACATCTCTTAATTACAATGGATGTTAAGAACTTGTTCACATCCATTCCTAATGACAGAGGCATTGATGCTATAAGAGTTTTGCTTCAATCTTTTTGTAGTATAGATCGCAATAAAGAAATCTTGATTTGTCAGTTGTTAGACTTGATCTTGTCGCATAATGTGTTTGCGTTTGGGGGTTGCCTATACCTACAGCAGTCCGGCGTGGCTATGGGCACCCCATGCGCGAACACTTATGCAAACTTGGTAGTCTATCAATGGGAGAAGGAATTTCTTTTCACACATGAGTCCTTTAAGTAAGGCCTTGATTTATAGGCGGTTTGTGGACGACGTCTTGATTGTTTGGAATGGCACCTTAACAGAGTTTAAGTCTTTAATGGAATATATGGAAACCACCAATAGTTTTCTTAGGTTTACATTTGATACTTCATACGACTCAATTAGTTTTCTTGATGTTTGTTTGAGCATTCAAGAAGGTAGATTGACATCCACCCTTCATAGGAAGGAATGCTGGAAGAACGCTATACTGCGATATGACAGCATGCATCCTCGCCATGTTTTCTATGGAATAGTAAAAAGTCAGTTTAATAGGTTAATGAAGTTGTGTAGGCATGATAATGATCTTATGATGGAACTGGATAATATGGAGTGGATTTTTATTGATGGAGGTTATGACGTCCATATGGTCAAGAAAATAAGGGCTCAGGTCACTGGAGATGTTCAGGGTTTGAAATATATGACCATCCATAAATGTTATGATGGTAATAAGAATTACAATCATAAGAACAGTTCAATGGAAAAGTTAAGATTTATTACAACATATACTAATGATAGTACAGCCATCAGGAATATCATTAGTAGGAATTGGGGTGTACTAACCATTGATGATAGGACAGCTAGGATTGTTGGGTATACCCCTGGGTTTACTTACAAAAATAATAAGACCTTAAAAATGATATTGTGTACGAATTCAGAAATTAATGCTTCAACATATAATGTAATCATGGAACAAACAGGTACATTTCCATGTAGGAAATGTAATTACAGTAAATATATTTCAACTGAAAAAGAATTTATACATCCTGTATTAGGCTGTTATGTCAAATCAAGGTTCTATGCTTCTTGTGAAACATCTGGACTGATCTGTTTAGCATCCTGTGATAAATGTCCTGCATTTTATATAGGATTGACGAAACGCAAGCTTAAACAGAGAATATATAACCACCTCTATGACATTAGATGTAAGAACAAACTTAATGCACTAGCAAAACATGTTTCCATGAACAGTGGTCATATTTTTTCATTTAGGGTTATACAGATTGTTAATCCAGGTAATAGGGGTGGAGATTACATGAATTATCTGGAACAAAGGGAACTAGAATGGATTTTTAAGTTGAGAGCCCATTATCCACCAGGACTCAATGCATACGTATCTATTAGGTCCTTTTTAGCTTCACGCAAATAATGCTCTTCAGAGGCAATATTTATAGTGATTAAATATACTCTTTACATTTAAGCTTTGTTTGGATTTTATTTACATGTACATCTTTGATATTGGTTAATAGATACATATTTACATTTATAGTAACTTTTATACATTTTCTATTTAATTTATGTATACATCTTTATGAGACTTTGCAAGCAGTTATAGATGTTCATAGTAGAATATTTTTATATTTATAGTGGGTTTAACATCTTTAACATTGTTTTTTCGTAATTATTTATATATACATATATGAATTTTGACTGTAAATGAGTATATGTAGATATCTATATACATTTTTGTTATTTTTGCTGAAATACATGAAGTTTATGATTGTCATTATATTGAAGTAGTATTCTAATAGTTTCCATTTAAACGCTTGGATATATTAATGTTATTCATTTATTTTATTCAGGTCTAAATGTCTATTTATACAGTGAATGATGCAGTTTTTTGACAGGAGGAATTTTTTTAAACTTTTTTAGCTATAAGATATATATAGTTATATATGTTGTATATGTCTTATAATAATGTGAATAACAATGTGTTTTTATATGTTTCAATAGATAGATATATTTTTTTCTTTCTTTGTCTTTAAAGGAAAGCCTGGGAAATGTTTTGAGCAAGCTTTCTGTATTAATGCTAGAGCAGTTAGGTAATCACTGATTGCATATTGTTTGATTGATTCAATTCAATTTGATTTAATTCAATTAAGTGATGCTGATATTGTATAAAAACCTGCTTAGTTCTACTTGTTTTTATGATCTGAAGACGTGTATATCCCATACACGAAAGCGCTTGTCTGCATTAAAGTTTTACTATATTTTGAGACCTGTTTTGCCGTTTTTCTGTGGTGGGACTGAACGTGTTTTCTGTTCATAAATAAGGGTATCTCATCCAGGGGGCCTCAAACATCTACCATACACAGATAGGCTAAAAGCCCTATCCCTCTACTCAGTTTCATACAGTTTCCTCAGAGGTGACCTCTGTCTGGCATACAAAGCGATCACGGACCCCACCTTGATGGGACTGCTGCATATCCGCAAGTCAAGCTCCACTCAACTCACACGCAGCCTCAACCTGGTCTGTGATATCAACAAGACTTGTTGGCTGGACAGATTTGTGTCCCAGAGACTCCCCCACCTATGGAATTGACTCCCCATCCACGTCAAGCAGAGTATCTCTTTACCCCTTTTTAAGTGCAACCTGAATAACTGGATGGGAAACGGAAAATATACCCCTGGGATTCCACCCATGCCCCTGCTGGACAGGGGCATCTGGTACTGATTTGTCTGAATATGGGCTAAACTCTTGGCTAGGCTTATAAGGGCCTCAGGGCCAATAGCCTAGTAACCTCCTATGATGTGAATCTATCAATTTCAAACTACTTACTGTTTGAACAGCTATCCAAAAATTGGCATTACTCCTGCACCAAACCTGACTGACAAGATATCTATAACTCTCTCAACACTATCCACTCCTTACCTCATTTTCTATTTCTCAGTGTTTACTACTCAGAAACGGTATACGTAAAGGAAATCTCATTTATTTATAACTATTTAATATGAGGTATCTTTAGTTATATTTGTGTACCAATACTATTTCACCTGCAATTTATTTGTGTTGTAATTTGTTAAACTATATCATAAGTTTGTGAGACTGTATAACTTACATGTCTCAACAGAGTCTGTAAAGTGTGCTTAATTTTGTTTTATGTTTGCTTTTGTAACTACCTTTGGAGCTTTTTTCCCCGGGCCTCTGCTGTGGGCATGTATCCTGTCGGACTATCCCAGTCAACAAATAATAAATAAATAAAATGTACTCAGTACTGATTTTATTTATTTATTTTTTTCTCACAGTGATCTTGACTGAAATGCTTGAGTTTTTCTTTTTGGAGCTGTATCTACTAGAAAACTGTATTGAATACTACTTTGTATAGACTATTATGCATCTTACTGTATGTATACTATTGTACTATCTAATTATTGTATTTTGCTTGTATTTCTGTGGAGCTTTTCTACCCGGGCCTCCACTGAAAATGTTCTTCTGGACCAGTCAGACTTTCCCAGTAAATAAATAAATAAACAAACAGCTGATATTTGTGGTTTTCCAGATTTTCACTGAAATTATTTTTTCATAGCTGTTCCAAGTCTGTTGCAGGCCTATAATTAGGTCAGCAAAAACTGTATTTGTAGCTGTATTATCAATTTTTGAAGATGTCATTCTCTACTGAAAATCCTGTTTCTTAGTTAGTTAAATTAATTAAAAGGTTGACTAAATATATAAAAATAGTTACATAATTCTTAGTTTATGGTAAGAGAAGCCTGACTCTATTGGTTTGCATATTAATTCTTCTAAAGTTGCTGCAGTCATACTTGGCTATGCACTGAATGCTTTTGATTGTGGACATACTGGATTAAACAATGGGTGCCAGCAGAGGTGAAAATGGCCCTATTCAACTTGATGAGGCACTAACTACATTGATTTCTGGTTTAACAGTGATTTTCGTTTCACTGTGACAGGTTTAAATGCTAAGCTGTTTGAAGATGTTTGTAGTCATTTCAATGTATGCATTTATTTGTATGTGTTAACTAGTGTAATCTATTCATGCATTCATCACAAAGTAGTAAATTTAGGCATTGTCTAGGTGCATCTTCTGGAGAGACAAGGCTTGGCTTAATTGTTTGGAAGTGGGTATACTGTTTTATGAAATGATACGTGTCACTTTCTACAGTATTCAGCTCAGCTGTGGAACTTGCAGTCCTGATGGAAGGTTACTGCATCCCTTGTTTGTAGAGTACAATTTTTTTAAGAAGGTTACTTTTTGTTGCTGGTGACAGTGGGATTATTAATGCCTGTCATGATTTACCATAAGTGACTTGTAATTTGCAGTAAATTTTGCAGATAATGGCTATTTTCTGTTATTTCAGTAGTATGCAGATTTTCTGCAAGTCGTTTGTAGAAGCAGTCAACTCTGTTGGAGATGGCTGCTAGAAGAATTAATGGGACTTGTTTAGGCTACACATTTGGACATTATAGGTAAGCGAGCATTTTAATGTTTGGGATATTTTTATCTAAACTGTGAATTATTGATGGCATCTCTTGTTTTTGGTGTGATTACTACAGAATTGTGTATTTGGTGTACTTGTTTACATGTTGTGTGGTTAATATAGTGTAAAACTTTGTACCATAGGTTTAATTTTTTATGTTACTAGTTTTACTGCAGTGTGTGTGTGTTGGGGGGGGGTGATTTATTTTGATAACTGGTTATTTTCTCTCTGATCAGTTGGGAGACTGGGTTTCCAAGAAGTGTATCTTGTTCTCCTTGCTTTGCTCTGCAGATTTTAACTCTGCTGAGAGCATGTAGTCATTACTGAAGGTTTTTATTGTGTCTTATTGGTGAGGTATTGTTTTTACAGTACTTACTGTGTTTTCCTTTTGTGGACAGTGACAATAAGTTTAGAACTAGATTTGTTGAGGGGTTATAAAACCTGAGTTCTGAGTTTGCCCCTGGTGCCTTATGTGGTAGTGATTACGAACATGTTTTTTTTTTTTTTTTTTTTTTTTTGACAAAGTAGGAAAAAAACTGCTGGAAACAGTCAGCAAACACTTTGAAACTAAAATCAATGAACACTTTAATGCAAAAAAAAACAATAAAACCAATCTGTATTGTAAAGCGCTTGTCATCTGGCTACATAGCCAGACTTCTTCAGACAAAAGAAGCAAAATTACCAACCCTAAATATTCACCCTGTACCTTGCTGTTAACTAATTCATTGACCAAGAAAAACACTTCTAAAGTAAAGCAATTAAAAGTCAGTAAAAAAATGGGTAACCAGTGATCTGAAGTAGTTAACTTCATTAGTGCATCAACCTATGGGTCTTCGGATCCACATCGGATCCGAGCCGGCAGTTTCCAGCAGCTAAGATCCAAGCTCCAAGCTCCTCCCCCTTACCCATAACCCCCTGCCATCCCTTCCTGACCTCAGATCTAGTTTGCCGCGGTTACACCAGCAGCTTGATCTCGAGCTTCCAGGTCTTCAAGAGTGTTTCTGTGAGAAAAATCTTTTCCTTTTCTACTATAGTTAAAGTTTTTGTGTGAGTTTTGTGTGTGCGTTACCTTTCCTTTAGTTTTTAGAGCAATAGTTAGCATTTTCCTCCCCCGTTTCTCATGAGAGCATTAGGGTGTGTGTGTGTGTGGTTTTGGGGCCTAGTGTGTGCGTTTGTAGGTTATGTCTGAGGCCGCCAAAACTTTTTTCTCCAAGTCTACCGAGTGTGGCCATGAGCTTTCCCCAGCTGATGGCCACATTTGGTGCGTTTTATGCCTTGGGGTTGAACACCTGTCTTCCGGCTGCTCTATTTGTGCAGCATTCAACCCCAGGGCTATCAGGGAACGGAGGTCGAAGCTGATTCTGGCAGGACTCCTGCCACCGGACTCTGCTCCGTCCTTCGGTCCCTCTGTGGCTCCTGCCGTGCCTATGGATACTTCCCTTCCCCTGGCCGGGACTCAACCTCCCACCTTGGGCCAGGAGGATAGTGAAGCCAGGAGGGAGAAGCGCCGAGAAAAACACCACAAACGGCGGCCGCCAGCCAAGCGAGCTTCTCCCCCCGGGATGTCCGGGCCTTCTCCTTCCCGGCTCCGTTCTCCCAGCTTTTTGCCGAGGCCAGAGGAGGATGAGGTCCAGTCTCCCTCGAGGTCATCGAGGCGGCACTCATGTCCCACCTCGGTGGCCTTTTCCAGGTCCACGAGAAGCCTTAACAGATGCAGACTTGGACCGGATTAAGAGAAGGTTCCTCCAGGCCCAGCTGCAGATGGGAGTGCTCCTGCCTCCCCCCCTCCGGGGGGGAGCTCGACCCCTTTTTTGACCCTGATTGCTCCTTCCCCGACCCCCTTTCCGGGTTCGGGGTCTACGGAGCCGAGTAGCGTCGGAGCCGGGGGAATGTCGGTGCCGATGGAGTCTGGTACTTTGGCACCGACAGCACCTTCGAGCCTGTTGGATCCCTTTTCTTTGGATCCAGGCTCAAGGAGTCGAGAGCTGAGCTTCGGATCTGAGGCTGTCAATATGCCTTCGGCTCCGGCTAGGTCGGAACATACTGGCCCTTCGGATCCGATCACATCGGCTCCAGCCTCGATCTGCTCGTAGGATCCGGGGGAGGTTCTGCTCTCGGATCCTAGGGAAAGGGTTCTGTTGAGGGATTCCAGGCCCCCGGCCTTAGCTACCGCCCCACCCTGCACTCCCTCGCAAACTGGTCCGACTTCCATCACCCAGCCCCAGGGACAGCCTGCTCAGACATCCCAGATTGTTCCCTTGTTGGAATAGGATGTGCTTGGTGAGGCCTCCTCGGACAGCCCCCCCGAGGAAGTTCCTCACAAACGCAAGTGCAAAAGGAGGCACTTGGACTTCCTTGAGTCTTTGACAGAGGACACGGACTTGGAGAAAGGAGAAGGTTCCCCAAGATCACCCCCTGAAGACGTCTCATTTGGAAACATCATGGAGATGCTCAGGATCAGAGGGTGGTGGTCCGCCCCAAAACCTACCTCTGATGAGTCCGTGTTCCTGGAGGCATTTGAAGCAGGCCCGTCTACCTCTTAGGTGTCCCCTCCAGCCGATCCCCTGGTAGATCTGATCACTACCAGGGCATGGAAGGAGCCAGACTCTGTGGAGCCCGTCCCTAAGAGGCCAGAAAGAATTCTTAGCCCCCCCCCCCTCAGACAGGTCACATTGGAGTAAGGGAACCCCCGTAGATGCCATGTTGGTGGCGACAGCCACCAAAAGGGAACTGGCCCAGGAGAGTCCCTCGGTCCATCCCCCTGACAAGGAGTCTCGGGCGATGGACCGTTTGGGGAAGCGGATGTTTGCTTCAGCCACCTTCTTCATAAGGTCGCTGAACTACATGGCACACATCATACGGCTGCAGCGGCATCTTATTAAAGAATACGCTGGGTCGCCCCCAGAGTCCATGTCAGCAGAGGACTAACAGGTGTACTCTACCCGAATGGCCACTCTCAGGTCTATTTCCAATACATCTATGCGGCTACTGTCCCATGCTACGGAAGGAGCCGCTAGAGCTAGCAGAGTGGGCATCGTCCTAAGGCGACAGGTGTGGCTCCACCACTGTGATTTCGCAGAACCCTTCAAGGTGTCATTCGCTAATGCCCCGTTTGATGGTTCTGCCCTCTTTGGCAAGACCGTAAGCGACACCTTGGTCCAGAGCAAGAAAGACTGGAAGACGTTGTCTGCCGTCGGAGTCCACTTCTCCGCTCCCCAGAGGTCATTCTCTAAGAACCAAAAGGGACAGAAGATGTGGTTCCGAAAGTCTCAGCAATCCCGTTTTGCTCCGGAAACCCCGTCCTTCAGATGCAGAGGAGGACAGGGGGGACACCGCCCGAGAGGCAGAGGGGGCCCGAAGAACTTTGAGTCCAGAGAACCTTTCTCTGATCAGCCCACGCAGCAACCCTGAAGGGTTACCCGACTGCTCCACTCTGGAGGCAGTCGGGGGGCATTTCTCGAAGCACCTAGCAGCTTGGGAGTCCGTCACGACAGACCGCTGGGTGCTTCGAATTATATCCAGAGGCTACCAGATTCCGTTCCTCCATCCCCCTCTCAGACCCAGGTACCTCTCCAATGTCCCACCCGATCAGAGGGAGGCCGGAGCAGCAGAAATTTGTCAGCTACTAGAAAAAGGAGCGATCCAGCACGTTCTCCCAGACCAGTATGGATCAGGCTTTTACTCCAGGTTGTTCTTGGTGCCAAAAAAGACGGGGGACTTGAGACCAATCCTCGACCTATCCCTCTTGAACCTGATAATAGCCAAAGAAAAGTTCCTGATGGTCACTCTTCAATCCATTCTCCCCCTCTTGCAGGAGAATGACTGGATGTGCTCCATAGACCTCAAGGATGCGTACTACCAGATCTTGATGGACAAGCGATCCAGTAGATTTCTCCACTTCAGGCTAGGAGCCAGCCATTACCAATTCAGGGTCCTCCCCTTTGGTCTCACCATGGCCCCCCAGGTGTTCACCAAAGTGTTAACGGTGGTAACGGCCCACTTGAGACTCCAGGGAATTCAGGTCTTTCCATACCTGGACGACTGGCTCCTGACCGCCCCCACAAGGCATCTACTCTGCACAGCCAGGAATTTCTTTCTTTGCCTAGCTCCCCAGCTGGGGATCACGATCAGTGCTGGAAATTCCTCCCTGCTCCCAACTCAGATCATAGATTTTATCGGAGCCAGGTTGGACACAAACCAGCTCTTAGCCTTCTTAACTCCGGACCGGATGCGATCTCTAAGACTCCATGTGCAGGCCATTCTTCATTGCCCAGCCCCTCTGGCGGAATTGGTCCTGAGGGCCCTAGGCTCGATGGCGGCTACCATCAATCTCCTTCCCATGGCACGCCTAAATATGAGAATTCTGCAATGGACCCTCCAAGTCCAATGGTCCTTCTTGCGTTATCCCCTGAGCCATCCTGTCCCTTTCAACAGGGTTTGCAGGAGAGCCCTCTTATGGTGGCTCCAGTCTCTGGACCTCCAAAAGGGGTGCCCCTTCTCTATGTCCCCTCGCCACGGTGACCACGGACGCTTCTCACCTCGTGTGGAGGGGGCATTGTTTGGGCAGGACCGTCCAAGGCACGTGGAACCAGACGGAGACCTCACTGCATATCAGTGTCCTAGAGATGAGGGCAGTGCTGTTAGCGTTGCAAGCACTTCAGAGCCTTCTTCCCGTCGGGACTATTGCGATCCAAACAGACAACATGTCAGTCGTTTGGTATATCAACAAACAAGGGGGAACCAGGTCCTATCCACTTTGTCGAGATGCCATGAGAGTCTGGGAATGGGCGATCTCCATCAACCGTTTTCTCATAGCAACGCACATTCCGGGCTAGTCCAACATCCTAGCGGACAAATTGAGTCACACTATCTTCTCACCGTACGAGTTGTCTCTGAATCCCAAAGTAGCGAAGCAGATCTTCTCCAAATGGAGTCAACCTTGTTGCGATCTTTTCGCCTCTCCTTCAAACATGAAGTGCAACACCTACTTCGCTGTAATTCCCCCACCCGGGGAATCACCAAGAGACGCTCTGGTGCATGCTTGACCACCTGGTCTACTTTATGCTTACCCACCTCTTCCCTTGATGCTAAAGTTTCTGCAGAAAGCCAGATGGTTGTTGAGCACAATAATCTTCATTGCCCCATTCTGGCCTTGTCCGGCATGGTTGCCATACCTACGGTCTCATCTAGTGAATCCTCCCTGGATTCCAGATCCTGTCCCGGATCTGATATCTCACCCCTTGG
>NC_056747.1:915954573-915976446 GCF_019279795.1 Protopterus annectens | reverse complement strand
ATCCTAGTTTACCTCTATTGGAGGTTATTGCCTATTAAATTATTTTTGTTCTGCAGGAATTGTTCAGTAGTTGATCTAGACCAGTTGATGCAGAGATGTCTGAGGACTCAGATGGCGATCAGAGTCATTCTGATCTCTTTTGCTTCAAAGCTGGTCTGATCCCACACACTTCACCCCAATCTGAATTCCTTATCCAGTCTGTTCTTCAATTCCAGGGGCCATTGGATCCATTTTCCTTTTTGAGGCCTGTATCCTTTCCTTCATGCAGACTTCTCTTGTAACTTTGACACCAAGATTTCCAGATCCAACTATTTAAACTCCAGTGTTGTTAGAGCTCGTGTAGTCCTGGGACCAAGGGGTTGGGCTTGTGACCATAATGCCACCCTTTGATCTGTTTGGCTTTGCTCCATTGCACTTGTTGGTTTTGCCTGCCTTTAGCTCCTTAGTTCTGTACCCTTATCACTACCATGCAGTCTATTCAGTTCAGATCTTCCTTCTGCTGTTGGTATCAGCACTCTGAAGGGTGAGTTAGATCCATTACCTTATGTAAGAACTTTCAATCTTTCTGAGATTGGATTGTCCTTTCAGGTTTTGTGGAGGATGGTTTGGTTCTCTTACTAGTACTTTCACACAGGGCCCACCATATACAGATCCACCCAAAGACTCTTTCTCTTTTGACCCCACTTACTCTTCCAGCTGCCAAAGATCCAGAACCAAACTGTAAGTCTTGATCCCACTGCTTCACAGCAGCTTTTGTCCTCTGAGGAGTCAAACAAAGCCAACAGTTGCGTCTCCTCCTCTCCTCGGGCATGCTCCTTTCTGTCGTTTTGGTGTTGAGAGTACTTGGACTAATGGCTTTTACTATCTTAGTGGTTAATTTTGTATATGTTTATATGAACATCTTACATTGGCTTCTACAAGCTTAGTGCAGGAGAGGCCTTAGGTCATCTGGTGCCCTAGGCAAAAGGGCTCCACGACGCCCCCCACCATATCACCTTGTGCCCCCATCCTGGTCTACCTACACCAAATAAATACTGGAAAAGCACCCCTACTAGAGCAGCGCCCTAGGTGGCCGCTTAGTTGGCCTATGCCTAAGGCTGCCTATGGCTTAGTGGTGCCAGTGTCTACTCTCTGTCCAAGACTATCATCAGAATCTTTCAGATCCCGTCTGAGGTGGTGGTATGAGTCACCTCTGATATAGTAGTAGCTGGTCTTGGAACTGTGCAGTCTGAGGTCTTGTTAGATACCGCAGCAGTGCTTGATTTGAGGCTGGGCCCTAATGTCTCTGATTTAACTTAGCTTACTTATTTTCCAAAGGCTGGACTTCAGGGTGGCATAAAATGGAAGTCAGTTTTGCTCATTGCTCTGTCCTCTATAGGAAGAGTGTCCGAGTTGCATGCACTTATGGTGGGTCATCATTTTCTCATTTTTCACAAAAATAGGGTTTCTTTTGCCTAAAGTTGTATCCAAGTTTGCTTTGAGCCAAGTTGTCCATATTTCCAAGTCTGCTTTCCAGAACCTAAAAACAGGAGGCAGAAGTTTCTCCATTTTCTGTAAGTCCACAGATAACTCTGGTGTTACCTTGACTGAAGTAACATGCCTTTTGTTATTTTCTCCACAATAAGTCAATTCTAGGTCAGGTCAAGTCTCTTTGCCAAGGTCTTTGCTTCACCAGTGGCCTTTTGGAAAGGGTCTTCTGTACATAACCTGTTTCTTTCCTGAAAGAAAAAAAGACTGAATTTGTTTTTTTAGTCATGATTTTAATTCACACCATACTTGGATCAAAAGTGTGGGAGAAATGCTTTAAAATGCACACTAGAGCATCTAGAACACCATAACTTCTAGGGGCTAGCGTCTCCAAACCACAGGCTTAATCTGATTATTTCCTCCACACTTAATACAGTTGAGTCTTGTGCAGTTAAGTCTTGTGCAGTTAGGAAGTTTTAAAAGTAGAGAGGAAAAGGCAAAGCTGAAGGGTCAATGTATGAGAACAAGAAAAAAAAAATGTTTGGATGATGTGAAAAAGCCAAGATGGGGGAAACTAGCATGGCACTGGGAGGGTGGCAGAGGGGGGAGATTGACAACAAGGGGCATCATGTAGCCCTGTGCTTAGTGCTTAGAGCTCCTTTTCACCTAAGGTGTCCTTGGTAAACCATTAAGTCCTAGTTTTTTTATTATAATTTGATGTACAGCATTTGTGTGTGCTTGGGTACATTTGTGTCTTTGTGGTTGCATGCACATATTTAAAACACAAGATGCTGTCCCTTTCACAGATGGGCTTCCCCCTAATGGCTATGACATGATGATCATAATCTCCAGCTCCCAGAAGTGTTTGTGGTAAAAAAAAAAAAAGTAGGACAAACTGACTTCTGGCCTTATGGCTGATTTGTAAGGAAAGACTAATAGCACTAGTGAAGTTCACAACATAGCAGAGGAACAATAGGGACGAGGTCTTAAGAGCGCATCATATTTCCAGGGGACAGGTAGGATGAGGAATAGAGGAAAAAAAGAAGGGGGTATAAATGGTAAGTGATGGAGGGGTGTGAGATTTGAAAATGTCTAGGTTTTGTTTGTGTTGGTGAGTCTGTGTTTTGTTGACTGGCATCTTAACCAGGATTACCTGGATAAGTAAGTGGTAGGACTAGCTTCTCGCTCGGACCTTGTAAAGGATAAAGCAGATACCAGAAAATAAATTAATTACCACTATAGCCATTGTTTATTTGTTCTTATAGGGTCAAGTACCATCAGGGTGAAATCATGTTTTAACAATGTAGTTATTGCAAATATTTTCCTAATATAATGTAGTTTGCATTTTTCATACTTTGTAATAAGCTGTTAGGAATAAAAAGTACAGTAGAATTTCTTTCTGAACATTTCATGTGTCAAAAAATAATGCAATGCATTTGGCAAATTCTGTTTTGTTTTATCTGTGCTTTTTAAAGTTACTTGTTTCTTTTGGTTTAGCCCCTTTAGTTACTGTAACCCCCATCAAACAAGATGAAAACAGCGAAGGAGGGCACGGTATATCTGAGGTAAGGGGACTGATATAATTTCTGATATTTTCATAGGTTTTACTTGATAGCAAAGGTCCTAGCTATGAGGTGTACTGTAATGTACTAGGAAAAACGCTGCAGTCATACCAGTTGTCTGCTTTGTGAGAGACAGTAGCTTCATAGCTTTATGTAACATTCAGTAGTCAGAATTTGTGCAAGTCTTAATCCAGTTGTGATAGGAAGACTTTGGAAAACAGTGTGATGTAGACTAAAAAAGAATAATAATGACTCTTGCTACTTAGCCATTGGCATTATTTTTGTTTTGTGGTGGCATTGTGCATAGTCCTTTGGAGACTTCTATGGACTGAAACTAAAATATACTTCTGAGCAGCATTTAGCATCTGGTATAGAAAAAGTAACCCCCACCCCCCCACACACATTCAATTCCAAAGCGTTTTTCACTGTGAATTTGTTCATGCACCCAATTCTTGGGCTATCTACTATGAAATAAAGAATTACTCATTCTTGTATTATTGCTTTTCCTAGAATTTTTTCACTCTTATTAGGTTGAATGTCGAGCTGGCACCTCGGCGTTTGTGAAAGTCTTCTGCCAGTCATTAGTGGAGTTTCACTGTGGCAACCCCTAACCAGGAAAAGCCGAAAGACAAACAACAACTGAATTCATTCAGTAAAATATCTCTCCATTTATCTGGTAGCTCCCTTAACTACTTATTCTTGCTCTGATGCATAGATACCTGTCTCTGCTCGATAGAGGTTTGCTTTATCAGGATGAAAATTGGGAAAGGTTTGTTCAAAAACGAATAGCACTGTGTGAAGCACTAGATACCATGAGCAGTTTTCTAACTTTCCAATTTTCATAGTGTGTGGCTTGATAAGCTTATTCAAAATAGCAGAAGCATTTGTATTACAGGTATATCTAGCCACCCTCCATGAATCTGTAAAGTTTTAGAAAACACCTTGTCATGGTAGATCGCATTTCAAACAGTTATTCATGTTTGAATACCTCTTGGAATATCTTTTTCAGAGTTGAATAATACTTTAGCTTATCAGCAGTCCAGTTAAGTGAGTAACTTATGCTGCATTTGTTTCCTTGCTTCAGGATAATAATGTTCAGTGCCTGCCAAGTACCTTATTTTACCGTATCAATTACCCTGACTTTTTTCTCTTCCAACCTTCTGCAGCTGAAGCAAGATTAATCTTCCTTAAACATAACTGCCGAAATATCTGGGAAAGGGATAGCCATCAGTGGAGGATTTCTAGAAACAGAGGCTTTATTTCTGTAACCTGATGCACATTCTGTTTCTCTGATCTGATGGTTTGTCTGTCTTGTAGTTGCACACCAAAGTAAGGGGATCTTTCAGTTAGCTGGCAGTGTGATCATTCAACCTTTCTATTTTAATGAATGTGATTGAAAAAAATAAAACCAGTGTCAGACTTTACATGAAGTACAAAAGGGATGTTCTCATGGCTGCATAATAGATTTTGCTGTGGTAAAAAGCATCTTGATTTTTAGGTGTTAGATTCTGGACTTGACCTGAGGGCTCTGTTTGTTGTTCATTTATTGTGCAGGGAATTTATTTAATCAGCCACTGACTAGTTGTGCACTGACAGAGATCCCGGCTTTTCTTAACATCCTCTTGGTTGGTTCAGTGATGCATGCCCCTCACTGACTCTCTTCAAGAGAAATCTTGATGAGTGGATGGGAGATCGTAGGTTTACCCCAGGGGTCACATCTGTGTCACTTCTAGACAGGGGCACAGTAAACTAATTCTATTGTATAAGGGGACCTTCACTGTGTCACTACTAGACAGAGGCACAGTATTCTAAATCTATTCTGTGCATTTTGTACCATTTTATGGGGTGGCAAAAGCCACATCACTATGGCTATGCTTACAAATGCCCCAGGGCAGATAGCCTAGTACTAAACTATGAAACTATGCTTTCAGTTAACTACTCCTTTTTACTCTAAACAGTCAAACAAATATCAACTCTTAAAGCCATTGGAAACAAAGGCCAAGTACTTTAATTTCCTTTGATCTGTTATAACTTTTCTTTGTAGTTATAAACATGCAGAAGCTTTCAGATGTTGATATAAGACCTATTGTCCATTTAGGCTGTCTTGTTAGTACTAGTCCCTAATCATGTGCTTCAATGTTCGTTCCTTTCCTTCCTGTTATTTAAAACTCCTAAGTACATTAGTTATGTTCCTTTTCAGCATCTCCTCAGTAATGCATTCCAGGACTCAATTTATTTTTGAGCTGCTCCTGCAACATAGAGATAAAGCCCTAACTCGGGGCCCAGTCGACTGTGGTTGAGTTAGCTGCTTGGACAGCTGACTAAGCAGCAGGGAGGGATGGGCATGCCTATCCCAGGTGAGAGGGCATTCGTTGCGTATGCTGCCTTGGAGGAAGCATGGTTCAAAGAGGGGAGTTACCTAAAACTTAAGTGGCAAGCATGGGAGATTGGGCAGGGAAGCAGGTTGGTCATTTAAAGAAGCCCCCCCCCCCCCCAGATGGAAGCAGAGATGGCCAAGCCCCCAGGTTGCCCTTAGGATCCACAACCCACCCCAGTGATTATTAGAGCAAGTCTGGTGGGGTGGGGGGCAAGCTGGTAGATCTCATCTAGATGTGGTGCGCTGGAGTCCAGGCAAGAAAAATGATATCCCAAGGGGGTCCAAAAAATTTTTTTTACATGATTCTTTTTTGAAATCATATTTAGTCATTCTCAAATTTCATCTCTTCATGTACCATTCAGATCTCCTCCTCTTTACTTTGTACCTCCTCTTACCCACCACTTCAAAAAATATCTCCATAAGATGTCTTCCCTGTTGTTCCTCTCCTGTGTTCTAAACATATCTTGTGCCTTTAGTCCTCTCTTATTGTACAACCCATTCTTCCTCTCTTACCAATTTGGTGACCCTCCTGTACAGTGTTTGTTAGACCTATTTGTCTTTTCTGAATTGTCTTCAGAAATTAAGTACAATAGATGAGGCCTCGCCTATGCCCTTTATATTGAGGGCTTTCACATCACTGAAGTCCTTTTTTGCCCACAGCACTTACCACTCGTCTATGATTGATTTTATGGAGTTAGAATAACATTTTAAATGTTTGTAATAAGATACAGGAATTCCAGATACGTTTAGAATTTTGGCCATCAGGTCAGAAATCAGTATATCTTCTGTATCTTTCTACCACTGACACTTCCGTGAGTAACCGTTAACAGTGGTATTTTGTTACATTCTGCTTCCCTCTGGATCTTCAGTGTTATGGCAAATGTTTTTCTCTGGTTCAGGCATCTAGGCGGTGTGACACCCCCCTGTGAGACAGCTGGATGTGGACACATGGCAGGTTGGCAGTTTAGCTGCAGTGACATATTCCTGCGGATAGTTCCCTGTGGGAATACAGGAACCCCCTGCACCCTAACCACAGGTGGCAGACACAAACCCCCACAGTTATACTCTGCACCCCCCTAGAAGCCACCATGTGCAACTGTCAGTGGAACATGTGGCTGGCATAGGATGCCACGTGGGCATGAAAGTGGTAACGTGAAACCTGTGTGCTGTGGGCAAAGCCTTTATTAACACAAAATGTAAAGTGATGTGTGTAGTGATTGGTGCGTACTAAACCCAAATATAATTGCAACTTGTAGAAATGTGCCACAGCACAGAGGAAACCCTGCACATCACTGTAGTCACACTTATGTTGCAAGATGTGCTTTAGGCAATGCTCCCTTACAACAATAGCCTTCCTACGCAGTGTCACAGGCATCCCCCTCAAAAGAGACTCTCGTCGGGTATCTGTCAGGTTCTGTTCCTGCTGCAGCACAGACAGAAGGTCAGATAGCTGCACAGTAGGGTGTCCCAGTAACACCTTCAGCCGACAATGCCATGCCTCCACCTGGTTGTTTGTCCGCGGGAAGTCCATGTCAGAGACATCACACAGATTCCAAAACCTCAAAGGGTAGGATGATGGCAGTCGTTGCTATGCTGAGCAGCTGGATGCATACTTGCGTGGTCTGCCCTGCACATAATGATGGTCATGAAATACCACAATAGGCTGAGCACAGTGTGGTAAAGTAGCCACAATGTCCAGAAATGCAGGGACAACGTCTTCCAGCAGTAGAAATGCCAACACAATCAGCTTGCGGATGGCAATTGAGAAAGCAGTGTCCGTACCATAGAGGGCTACAAGGTGGTGATGCTGGATCTGGCGCCAAATGATCTGTGCAAAATGGAATAGGCACCCTTTCATAATACTCTTAGGGAATGCCTTATGGCTGGCATGGATTGCTGCCTTCTCAAAATCAGTCATAATATACTGTGGAGCCAAGGTGCATCCCTATTCTGCGGCCATACCCTTCAGTATCTCCCACATATTGTATGCAGACTCTGACTTCTGTGTCATGAGACAGTACACCAGGGGGATGATCCTTGCTGAGGTGGGGGTGCCAATACATCCATGTAATGTATACAGCTGGCGACCTATATCAGCCCGTGTGGGGAAGGTGCCATCCCAAAGAATGTTGTCAGACCTGCACAGATCAGTCAGATTCTGTGATGTAGTAAGTAGAACCAAGGAATCAGTCCCATCCATATCAGACTTCCTAAGGAGCATAAAACTGCCACTACGGAGTGGATACTGGCTGACAACAATATCTGCAAGTGTTGCTGGAGGTGTGGTCATGGATGCCCGTGCCCTCTGTTATACCCTGGATATGCTACGACGCAGGTTGGCAAGACATCTCTTGTAGTACATTTTCATCCACTGTGCGTAGGACACCCTGCATTACCAGGCTTGGCAGGTCATTGCCGGTTACCACCTTCTGCCGCAGTTCTGCGTTTAGTGTAGCCACTTGGGCTCCTGTTGCATCTGGGCTGTGCTGGTATGGCAGTGATTTCAGCAGTTCTTCCCCCTCATCCTGGCGAACAGTGATGGCACGATCTCTGCAGGCCTTTACTCTCCGCTCAATACATGCCCAGTACCGTTTAGGTGGTGCTTCATGCTCCAAATGGTAGAGGTATCCCTCCACTACCAGCATTGGTTTGCTCTGTTGGCTGGGCACTGTGCTGCATCTGTTGCCAAGTTGACTGGGGCTATATAGGTGCATAGATTCCATCATGGTAACGCCACTTGTTGATGGCCTCTCGGTATTCATCGCAACCAGTGTAGCAGGGAACAGGATGTAGACACAACTTTGGTACAGACCAGAATAGTTTGGATATATTGCTGTACAACATCTTGTGTTGTACCCTCCTGAATACGCCCCGTTTGCCACAATGGCCGTTTGCAGCAGTATACGCACCACCTTGCTCGTACTACATGTCCAGCTAGGGATTCTCTATGTGCAGTTCACACATCCGTGCAATTGGCAAGTGAATGTAGTCCTGCAGGAGTCTCCCAGCTTGCATACACCACTGGTTCTGCATGTACTGCACAAGTCCCCTTTAACACCCAGCTATTGCTGTTGGCCAATCAGGGTGCAGGGCCCAGCCTCAGTTTCAGCAACAGAGATCACATAGGGATGTCACCCTGTATAGCACCCTTTTCTGCCTACATGTCCCTGCATATGTGTGTACCCCAGCTGCAACAACCATTGGATGGGTTTGACAACCCCCACTTTACGGGCATGCTGCCTTGTTGTGGACTTAGAGGTGTGTTGATACTCTTTTGTGCCCCATTCATACTTTCCCTCCCCTTTGTGTCTGTGTTCCCTTCTACTGTGGTTGCTTTTGCAATGTTGGGTAGGTGGTCTGTGATTGCTAGGGTTGACATGTGTCCACGAGCCACTGCCCTAGGGTGGCTGTGGAAGGACAGTACCCTTCTGTTGCTTGCATACCTCTCAGCCCCTTGGAGTAGGTAGTTTGGACAAAGCCTTGGCACTAGTGGTACATATAGGGTCACATTCTGCCTTTGCAAACTTGAACAGTGGATAGGTTAACAGGTTGTGCCATTTGCATGCATATTGTGTAGTGTGAAGTCTGAAACTCTAAATGTCTGCAATTGCTTTCTAACTCCTGCACACATTGCTTTGCCACTACTCTGCCAGACAGCCACAATAGTTCTCACTGTGGGCCACACATTATCTGCGGTAGTCTGGGTAGTCTGCGGAAACTGTATGGATGTCCTTCAAGAATGCAACTGCAGTCATAACATGTGGGTTGTCCTGCCTCAGGCAGCCCTCGGTCAGCCGGATTCCAAAGTCTGGGTCCGACGTCGGCTGATGTCGCATTTCTCTCCGACGTCAGAGTGACTGGAGTACATAAGCATCAGCCGACGCCATTTTCTTCAGTCTTTCTTGCCGCACGGTGCCCGAAGCAGAAGCAGTTCGCAAGTGCCGGTCGGTCAGCTCCTGTATTCTATGATACCGAAGTCATCAAAAAAGCTAAGTACCCCATTGGGGACATTTTCTTGCCTCAGCCGATGTCAGAAATTACTGAAAAAGTTAACAATTGTCTTTCTTGTGGTAAACAAATACCTCATAAGGATTTCCACTCTTACTGTCTCCCTTGCCTGGGCCCAGACCACGACGTCTCGGCCTGTGTAGCCTGTGCTCGCTTCAACAAGCGCACTCTCAGGCGCCGGGCGGAGTTTGCTAAAGATTTTTTCGGTGATAATTTTGCTTACACCATGCCGTCGGATCTCCCGACATCGCAAACTCCCAAAAAGCGAAAAGACCGGGACCAACATCCTCGGCCCGCGTCTACTACCGACTCTGCACCAAAACCTAGCGCGAGTGCTCCGGTTCCCTCTGAGATGGTCTCTCCACCGCTCCAAACCGAAGACACCGCATTACCGACGACTCCGATTCCAGACATTACTCCAACGCCAGTTATAGATTTTCCTCTGGATACCGAAAACGAGGAAATGCCCGAGACCATTGCTGTAGACAAGGTCACTCCTGCACGTGGAGCTGCCAGGCCCCCTATGGCCATGTCTATTAAGGCCTACACTAGGGCTAAGGCAGCCAGCAAAACAAAGCATATTACTTCTAAATCCTTACTTCAGCCGACTCCAGAGACACAAATTATGTCCATGGCTGCTGATTTAATTTCCATGATTAGAGGTTCTCAGGCCCATCCTGAGAGAGGATCCCAGCCACCTCCTGATAAAAGGCCCCGGGTTGATCCCTCTGACCCTACTCCTTCAGATGAAGATTCTGAGGGCTCTGTCCACTCTGATAGCCAGGAAGAGTTCTTTCAGACCTATGAGGACTCGGATGCAGAAGATTCCATCCCCTCGGCCTCCCCTCCTGAGGATATTTCTTTTGGGGAAGTTCTGCACACTATGAGGGAACATTTCAAGTGGCAAGGTCAGGAATATTCTGATTCTAGGAAACACCTTAGGACTTTCCTTAAGAAGCCTCAGCACAGGCCCTTGGCTATTCCTCCTGTACTTGATGTTCTGGATGATTTGTATTCTGACTCTAGTGCTACCCCTGACTCTCTTCCTCCTGCTCCAGCGAAGCCAGACAGGTATTACAGGGTCCCAGAAACTCATTCCCATTTATTCAGGGCCCATACTGCGGATTTGGAAACTATTTCACAGGGGCCTAAAGGAGTTTCAGCCTCCACCTCAAAAAATCCTTTGCCCTCCAACAGGGAAGCTAGGTCATTAGAGATGGGGCAAAAGGTTTATACATCCACTACCTTATCTATGAGAGCTTTAAATTGCCTTTTTCATATGTTACAATATCAGGATTATCTGTTAGAAGATTTACAAAAAACATTAGCCACTCCTGATCCTTTAGACAGGAAGACTTTGCAGGAAGCTGTACATAACACTCAGCAAGTAAGCAATTATTTCCTGCAGTGTGGATATGATGCACTGGAAGCTTCATGTAGGGCAGCTATGACAGGGGCAGTCATTCGTAGACATGCTTGGTTAAAAGATCAACCTCTACCAGATCATGTAAAAGCAAAACTTCTGGATGCACCTTTGGAAAAGAACAAGCTTTTTGGTGCAAATGCTAAGGATGTGTTAAAGACCATCGAAGAAAAAGCAAAATCAGTTCAGACAGTGAAAGATTTCCTCCAGGTTCAACCCCCCAGATTCAGTAGGAATTGGCCTTCAAAAACTGGTCCTTTCCTAATCCAGAAAAATTTCAAAGGGGTAAGAACAGGCGTGGCGAGGAAGAGGCCAATACAGAGGCCCTTACAGGGGCGACAATGGCAGCCAGGAAACCAAAGAAGTGGCCAGGGGTTTCACCTGCCCCACAACCACAATCTCAATGACTTTCCTCTACTGCCTACCAGGGAACAACTAGAAGCTCCCTTGGGCGGAAGTTATCTCTGTTTGCAGAAAACTGGCACAGACTGACAAAGGACAAATGGATTTTGGACATTATAGACCGAGGGTACAGGTTTCATTTTCATACCTTACCAAGAAAACAAGGCATGCCAAACCTACCACAAAATCAGAGGGCAGAGGCTATCAAGCAAATCACTCTGCTGACTCGGATGAAAGCAATAGAAAGAGTTCCACAACAAGAACAAGACCAGGGTTTTACTCAAGACTGTTCCTTGTTCCAAGAAAAGAATCTCAATGGAGACCAATACTGGACTTGTCCGCATTAAACACCTTTCTCATAGTACCAAAGTTCAAAATGCTGACTCTACAGCAACTCCTTCCCATGCTGGGCAAGAGGTCGTGGCTGATTACTCTGGACCTCAAGGAGGCATACCTGCATGTCCCTATCAGACACAGCTGCAGAAGATACCTCAGATTTCTTGCAGGGCCAGAGCATTATCAATTCTCAGCATTGCCATTTGGATTATCTACTGCGCCCAGAGTATTCACAAAATGACTGGCTTCAGTAATTGCTCATTGCAGGCTCCAGGGGATACAAATTTACCCATACCTGGACGACTGCCTCATACAAGCAGACGACAAATTGATGTTGACAAAAAAACTGGATTATGTCATACGATTACTTCAAGCTCTGGGATACACAGTCAACTTCCAAAAGTCAAGACTGCAGCCATCCCAGCAAATAATCTTCTTAGGAGCCAAACTAGACAGCCTCTCAGATGGCTTACCTGACAGAAGACAAGCAAGAGAAGTTAACTCATTATTTCAAAGGTTTAGCAAAACTCACCCAGATGACTGCAAGGAGATTCCTACAGGCCCTGGGTTACATGGCATCCTGCATTCTCCTGGTTCCATTAGCAAGACTACACATGAGAAAGCTTCAGTGGTACCTAAAAAGCATTTGGTCTCAACACAGCAACAACTTGGAGACAATCATACCACTCATTCCATGCCTACAAAAGGAATTCCTATGGTGGGCTTCGTGAGCCAGGCAAGCACGGGTATGTCATCCAAAAAACCCCAGATAAAACACACCATGCCTACAGCCGCGGCAGACCTTGGATGGGGGGGGGTGCACATGGAAGGCAGGTGTATACAAGGACAATGGTCTCCAAAGGAAACACATCTGCATATAAACCAAAAGGAAATGCTGGCAGTAATGCATGCCATCGAGGCCTTTCAACACCATCTCCAGCAAGGCCATTTACTGATACGGACAGACAACACCACTGTGATGTGGTACATAAACAAGCAAGGGGGCACCCACTCTTACCCCTTTGCAGACTGACAATGCAGCTTTGGGAGAAATCACTGAGCCTAAACATCCAGTTACAATCCCAGTTTGTTCCAGGAAAAGACAATGTGTTGGCGGACAGCCTAAGCAGGAATTTCACAGATCCACACGAGTGGAGGTTACATCCGAAGGCCTTCAGACAACTCACTTCGACATGGGGCAAGCCAGAAGTGGACCTATTTGCCTCTCACGTCAACCATCTTCTACCAAAATTCTGCACAAGGACATACCATCCAAAAGCTTGGAAAATAGATGCCCTCTCATTCAACTGGAACTCCCTAGCAGTCTATGCATTCCCACCTCTGCCACTGATGACCTCAGTATTACAATCATAATAGCTCCGGACTGGCCAAGACAACACTGGTACCCACTACTACGGAGCATATGTCACAGCAGGAGGTGGGCCCTTCCTCAGTGGCCTCTACTTTTGACTCAACACAATTTTGAAACACTGCATCCAAATCTTCAGACACTGCAGCTAACAGCCTGGGAGATCCCATAAATAAATTCAGCTTATCTCTCTCCAAGGAAGTTCAGCGGATACTAACAGAGGCTCGAAGACCATCCACCAGAAAGGTTTACTTAGCAAAGTGGAAAAGATTCAGCAATTGGAATACCAGCAAGGGACATGATGCATCATTGTTGAACATCCCACTCATCTTGGAATATTTGGCAGATATGTTAAATAACGGCCTCTCATATTCTTCCATAAAGATACATGCATCTGCTATTTCAGCTAGATACAACACTGATCCTCCTGTTTTTTCTCACCCTTTACCAAGGCAATTCCTCAGGGGAATCAAGAACATTAAGCCACCAAGAAAGGCCCCAGTGCCAGCCTGGGACCTCAATTTTGTCCTAGAAAAACTGACTCTACCTCCATTTGAGCCAGCAGCTTCAGTTGACTTGCAATTTCTCTCATGGAAGACAGCTTTCCTGTTGGCAATTACCTCAGCAAGAAGGGTTTCGGAGTTACAGGCCCTAATGGCAATACCACCCATTATTATTTTTCACAGAGACAGGGTTTCATTAAGGGCCAACCCTACTTTTATGCCAAAGGTGGTATCTAGGGTTTCTTTAAATCAAGCCATTCATTTGCCTGCCTTCTTCCCTAATCCTGAGAATAAGGGGGAAAGACTGTTGCATACCTTGGACATTCACAGACAACTTCGATACTACCTGGACAGAACCAAGGCCAGTAGGAAGTCTGAACAACTTTTTGTAGCTTACGCCCCTGCAGTCCAAGGAAAAGCAATTTCGAAACAGACTATTTCTAAATGGATTGGACATTGCATCAGATTCTGTTATTCCTTTCATGGAAAGACTGTTCCAGCCAATGTCAGACCACATTCCACTAGAGCTACAGCCACCTCTACAGCATTCTTAAGAGGGGTGCCTACCAAGGACATTCTAGAAGCTGCTACATGGAGCTCCGTGCATACATTCTCCAAACACTACAATCTCCTCTATACTCCAGATCCAGAGCAGGCTTTGCTTGGCAGTCCTGCAGGGTTTGATTGCCACACCATCTTTTCCTAGAGCATTCCTCCTCCCCAGCTAAGCTATGGTATTCTACCCACATGTTATGACTGCAGTTGCATTCTTGAAGGACATAGTACAGTTTTGTACCTACCATAAATGTAGATGTCCGATAGACATGCAACTGCAGTCGGATTTTCCCTCCCTCCATACCCCTCTATGCCTAGGGTCCACTCCTATCCCTGTTTCTCTTAGCTGGGGATATCTGTTATGGTGTATTTGTTTTATTGCTCATTTATTTGTTTGGAATCCTGTTTTTGTCTTCCAATTTGATTACAGCCTTCCTTGGAGGGCACCTGGCATCTGGGGCACGAAACACTGAAGAAAATGGCGTCGGCTGATGCTTATGTACTCCAGCCGCTCTGACGTCAGAGAGAAATGCGACATCAGCCGACGTCTGACCCAGACTTTGGAATCCGGCCGACCGAGGGCTGCCTGAGGCAGGACAACCCACATGTTATGACTGCAGTTGCATGTCTGTCGGACATCTACATTTATGGTAGGTACAAAACTGTACTTTGGGCTGTATGGGAAGGGATTCTTGTGCTGTTGTGTCTTGTGTACAGTGTGCATGTATGGGGGTTATCTTTTCGGCTGCAGCTTCTTTGGCATTTTCTGTCCGTCAGCTTCCCACAGCATGATGTACTGTACAGGTTGTGTTTGCGGGTATGGAATGCTTGTACATGGGCTTACAGGTAAGCTGTTTTGTCTTTCTGTGAGTGTTTGGTCACTCTCCACCACTTGTCTTGCCGATCGTTTGCCTAGCGTGGCTGTTTCCACTGTCAGGAAACAGCCCGTTTATTTACGTTAGGGGACATCTCCATTTTTCAAGTTTTCCTTCTGCATGGATTCCCACAGCGTATCTGTCTTTCGGCAGCACCGCTCTATGATCTAGCAGTCCTGCGGCCTTCTGCTTTTGGCATTGTAGCTCGCTGGCATTTGTCTTGCGATCTACACGCCGGAACCCGTTTTTCTCCACTCCACAAAATCGCATTAATCCATTTCCATTAATTTTGGCAATATCTTTGCAATTCTGTTAGCCATTATAGATATAAACACTTTTGATTTAAAATTGAAATGGGCCTATATGAAGCTGAATCTGATGGGCCTTTAGTACACCCAACACAGGTTTTTACCAGGATGTTGTTGCTTCCCCTCCTTTTAAAATACTGTTAAACAAAACCTTCCTAATCTTTATCACTTTCTTCCCACCTAGCTTCCAAACTTCCACTGGAATACTATCTATTCCCGGAGACTTTACTGCAGTTTGGTTATACATCAGTTTTTTTCTCATCTCCTCCTATTTTAACTATTAATTGTTGACCTCCTCTACCTTTAACCTTAAGTCCTCCATAAATATTTCCATGTGTGATTTGTCTTAATTTTCACATTTCTCTGCTTTTTTCAAATTTTCATAAAATTTTCAAAATATTTCTAATATTTTTACAGAATCTCTGGTTATTTTTCTTATTATAGACTCTCTAAGGTTGGTGATGACCCTTTCTACTTTCTGTAGCCTAAGTCTTTGTTCTAAAAATGTTGTGCTCTGGAGTTATCAAACAGTTGCATAACATCAGTCTTTCTAAACTTATGCATATTATCCAGGTACTCCCTTATTTTGTCTTTAGCACTCTGCATTTGTGCCTCTGCTTGTTTTATGAGGTTCCCCTTATTCTGCAATACTTAAACCTTTGTTAGCCCCTTTAAATAATTTTTGTTACTTCTTAATCATATCTCTCTCTCTTTCTACCGTTTTTAAACTCCACTTAATTTTACTCCACTCGCTAGCTATAATTTCTGAAGTACTTCGTATCTTCCCTAATAATGCTTGAATACTCCCCATTCCTTAAATTCATTTCTTTTTAACAGGTAGATGGGGAAAGCCAGTGTCTTATTTTTACGTCATTACCCTGCATTCTGTGAAATATAATTTCATTAAATGTAAATTCTCTCTGTCTTCTGTACCAAATATTTTGATAAATTTATTAAGAAATCAACTCTCTCTTTAGTTATATTTTACCTTCTGAGCCCTCAAGTACAATCCTCACTGTTGTAAATCAAATTCCAGTCTCGACCTTTAAGTAGTATTCTGTGCTGAAAACTGATCATTTCTCCAAAGATTTTCTTAAGCCTCATAATAACAGTTTTAGGTGGAATATTAAGTACATGTTAGTGTAATCGTATTCCCTTGTTAGAAGCCCCATACTACCAGAAATCTACCATTATTATCTTTTTTCTCTTCTATCACTTTTCGATCTCCAGTAGCTAATATAAGCACTCCTCTTTTCTTTTTCCCTGATATTCTGCTGAATATTAATCTTGAAATCCTTTCTTTATCATATTCATATGCTGAGTTCTTTAGAGATGTGTTTCCTGTAGCATTGCTACTTGCACTCTGCATTTCTTTATATAATTCAATGCTCCTTCCTTTTTGTCTATAGCTGTATGGCCATTCACATTCCATAATAAAAATATGGAGTGTCATCTTTCGTACAAGAAGTTTATTATTCTAGCCTGTTATATATGACTGCTTTTAAAAATGTCTGTTCCAGCTTTTGTGATGCAGGCACCCCTCATGTTTGGCAGGTTGTTCTTTTATACAGTTGTTTCATGTCATTCATCTCCATTTGAGCTATGTAACATTTTACAAGACTTTTTGTTTTAATGAAAACCCTCAAAGAAAAAAAACCTCTGAAAATACTTAACATAATACAAACACACAAAACTATGTATGTAAATCTTCAGATAATGAAGTTTAACCCTCCTAAAAGGAATGGTTGTCCTAAGTAGACAGCTGTAGCCACAGGCATTATATGACCTAGAGATACGGTTCTCCATACTAAGACACGTTATTGCCTGTGCTCCTTCTTGCGCCAATTGCTTTCTTTTCCTTTTTTGGTTTTATTGCCCTCCCAGTTGTGAAAACCAGCTTGCATGCATCCAGAAAGCATTAACTTTTAGCCTTGAAGAAACCAGTGTTCTAGCTTTTAATTACCATATAATCAGTTTGTCTCCTTGTATACATAAGAGAAAATGTAGCCCTTGGTTGCAAACTTTTAAAGATAATCTGATCATTTATTGCTAAAGGAAAAATGTTCATTACATTCACTTTTTTTCTTTCTTACTTGTTCCCTTTAAAATTTATTAGATTAAACCAAGAGTCTTAATCCAGGTTTTCATGTATGCAAAAGTAGGAGAACATGTTGGCTCTACATATGTTATGAACTGTGTACTTTTACATCCAACCCCCACCCCAATAACCCAAGAGTACAGTCTGTTAACTTAAAGATTTTATTCAGCGTATTTTCTTTTAGCATTGTAATGCCTACATTTCTTAATTCTAAAAAATAAGAAAGGAAACGGGCATCTGTATACTTCAGTATCCTTATCACTCCCATCTGAAAGTGCTTCACTGTATAAGATGCAATTTATACCACAAAAAAGTTTTATAGGTATACTGTTAAGAACAGAAACTGTTTTTCTTAGTTGAACTTTTTCTTCTTCCCCTCCCCTTAGTGTCTCTCCAAACATTAATGACATGAAGCGAGGCAAATACCTTGCAGTCCCTCACAGGTTTAACAAAGTTAAAAAAAAAAAAAAAAAAAAAAAGTCCATTCTTTTCACTTCTGCAGCCATATTTCACAAATGTGATCAATGCTTTGTAATCTCACATTATTCACTAATTTCTTTGTTGATAGTCATCTTCCTGTTCATCTCCATCTTCATCTCCCAACTCCATATTCCGGTTCAAATCCAAGGTACTCCTGATTCTTCTAGTCAACTCCTGTGCTTTTCTCTATCATTTTCCTTAGGAACATTGGAGTAGGTTTCATTGGCGAAGTCTATGAGCTTAATTATCAGAAGAGTGAGGAGCAGTGCCCCCTTCTGCTTGATAGCTCACATTTTTTTCCAAATTTTATTAAATTTATACATATGCCAAAGGCAATCTTATATTTTTATAAATGAAAAACTTGCAAAATAATATCACTTTAGTTAAAAGCAATTTGCATCGCAGACACCATTGAAACAACTGTAGTTGTAAACATTATACATCACTTATAAACCATCGAGTCATTGTTTAAGCATTATGTAGCTCATTCAAATCATGCCTCTTAAACCTCGTTCCTGCTCTGCATATATTGTTCCCACAATTCCCATTATTTCCTATGTGGTTTTTTCCTTCCCTGTTCTAAAGATCCCAATTCCAGTTGTTTTATCTCTTACTATATTCACTACTTCCAGTTAACTTGGTCTAGACTTTGATTTCCATTTTCTTGTAATTGCTTTTTTGGCAGAAACCATAATTAGACTCTGCAAGACTTTACTATGTCTAGGCATTTCCAATTCTGTAACATAACTAAAAAAAAAACCCATCTCCCCAGTCAGTCCAATCTGCCCACCCAGCATCTCCAACAGAGCTGTCTGCAGGGAATCCCAAAAGTCTGCCAGCTCATCACACTTCCAAAAAATGTTCCTAGCTACCTCTTTCTTGCCTGTCACACCTCCAGCATTTCCTATCCACCTCAGGAAAAAATCTTTGGAGTCTACTTGGGGTATAAAAGTACCTATGTAAAACACTTCCAGGCAACAATCCTAAATCTTCTAGACTTTGTTGCATATTTTGGCGATATACATATATCCCCCGTTGTCTCTGTGTGAATTGCTTATCCAATCTCTCTTCCCAGTCCTTTCTAAGCTCCTCTGATTCTTATAAGTATCATGCAATATTTTATATGTTTACTAATTATTCGTTTTTTAATGTCAGCTTCTGTTCTAGATTCTATTAAACTATACCAGTGATGGTTTTTCATTTAGGAGCCCCCTATTTCTTTCTCTTTGCCTATACTCTATCAGTCCTTGATATGGAAGGCAATCTCTAACCTGCAGTCCAAATAAATTCTTGGACTCTTCCCATTCTATTACCTTTCCCTTTCTAGTTATTTGCTCCCAATACCTTGGTTCCTTTGCCAGTTTTCTCCAATAAATTCCAGCCCTCTCTTGCTTGTTATCTGTATCCCTGACCACAGTCAACCCTTTCGGCAAAATATTTCTCCATTCTTGTGCTGGTTTGTTTCTTAGAATACTCCCAGCTATTTTATGAATATAATACTCTCTATGATTTTGGTTGTTGTTCTTAAGAGTCTGCATCCAAAATCCAATCTCTCCTTATTTCTTGAGCTTCCTCCCTGTGTTAGCATCATTCCTTTCCACTTTAGTTTTCTGCTTGTACTATGTATAAGAGCATTAACTGTGTTGCTCTAAAATACCCTCTCTAATTAGGTAATCCTAGTCCACCTTGTTCTGTTGGTAGAATCGGCTTATCCCACTTGACCATTGCTGTCTTCCATTCCCATATAAAATCCTTCAACACTTTTTTAATTGCTATCCACAACAACTTCTCCAGTTGATAAAAGTATGCCTGACCTATGTTTAAGACTAAAGGGACTAAAAACATATTAATGACTTGTATCTTGGCATCCATATCCATATAACAAAACTTCCATTTTCTCGATTTTTGTATGATGATCTGTTTAGTCTCTCCCCACATGTACTTTGCTGCCACCACAGAGTCATTTCTAAGCCATGCTCCTAAATACTTCAATGTGAAGTTGTCCTATCTTGCCTTCATTCTTACTAGTGGGTTCGGAACCGATCCTCTGTTCTGACTTGGCCATTTACTAAAGCTCCAGGCCTTCAACTGGTTCATGGCTTACTCCGTATCCCATGATGCCTTTGGATATTCCCCAGATCTCGTTTGCCGCTGAAACAAGATCATTTTTTGACTGGCTCTGGCCAAGTATGGAATTTTTCTATATTGCATAACTTTGTAGCATTTTACTATTGTAGGAGTGTGTGCAATTATTTTTCCCTTTATTGTTCAGGGTTTAGACGTGTTTTTTCTAGTTGGTGTTTCTTTTCTGTGGCCTTTTTATATTTAGGCCTGTATTTTCCCTATCCTGACTTTCCTGTGTGAAAATATCTTATTAGAGTAGTTAGTGTTTTCTGTGATTGTTTGTATACTCTGCTTCATAGGATTACTGATACGTTTTAGTTAGAGTACCAGTAACTTTCGACAGCTCGTATAATTTACAAAGCTTCTCTAGGTTTCTCCTTCTAAACTACAACGTTCGTGTGTGTGTTTGTGTGTGTGCTGTTTATCTCCTTTCTTACTTTCAGTTTGTTTTAATTGGAGAGCTCTACCCTTTGTGAACCCATTTAAGTTAGAGGGTTCTTTTCTTTCTCTCTGTCTGCACTTAGGAAAAAAAAAGTTTGTTTTAGTTTTAGAGTGCTTATTCTGTTTATACTGTTTTAAACCTTATAGTGTTTAAGGAATTGTACCGCTCAAGGATGTCTAAGCAAACTAAGGAGTCAAAACCTTTGGATTTTAAAAAATGTGCAAAATGTTCACAGAAAATGTCCATTACGGACAATCACTCTGAATGTGTGTACTGCCTCGGCGCAGTACATTTGCAGGAGTCCTGTACCATACGTCACTTCTTCAGTTCGAGTGCTTATGGAAAGTAAAAATAAACTGATTCTTAAAGAACTTTTGAAAACTTCCTTTTCTGAGGCTGTGGAAGTAGGTCAGTCCATACCACCAAAAACAACTTTTCCTGCATCGAAGTTTGGTAAGTCAACAAAAAGGTCCTCCTCATCGTCTTCAGACCTCTCTGTACCTTCAGAA
Source organism: Protopterus annectens (assembly GCF_019279795.1). Classification (NCBI taxonomy): domain Eukaryota; kingdom Metazoa; phylum Chordata; order Ceratodontiformes; family Protopteridae; genus Protopterus; species Protopterus annectens. Next base: position 915,955,608 of record NC_056747.1, on the reverse strand, counting down.
AAAGTGCCTGGAAAATCATTGGACCCGAAGGCTTTCAGATCCAACAGAATTTCTACCAAGGCCACATCTGTTATGGAGCCATTGGTAGTACACAGTCGGAGCGGGTCCCAAGTTTTGGAACCGGTGTATTCGACCTTGAGATCACCTTTTTTAAAAAATCTTACTCACCTGCTCCCTCCTGTCAGTCTTCCAGAACCTTGTCTGATGTGGATCATGTGGTGTGGAGGCTACTGACCACACCGGTGCTTGTTAATTATTATCGGAACTGATTAGACCTACCCCTTCACTGTCGATTCCTCCTCCGACCCAAGGGGCCTCAGAGCCAGAAGACTTGAACCCAGTATTGGTGGTACCGTCAGAGCTGAGACCATCCCCTGGATCCCAGGCTCCAACATCTGTGTCGACTACCTTTGTGCTGTCCAAGCCCGAGGAGTCCAGGAGCCAACGTTCTCCAGTCAGGTCCGGGGGGGTTAGTCTGATCAGGCAGTAGTCTGATCCGACTTTACCTCTCTGGGCCTTGGCACTGGTGAGCTCTGCTCCTGCATCAATTTTGGAGCCATCCGCCACAGCTATGGGGGGGGGGAGTCCACTGGTTCTTTGGAGATGGAGGTTTCCTTGGATCATGGAAGGGAAGGCTTTCGAGGCAATGAGAGTGCTGTCCCCACGAGCAGCTCCACCCTCTGGTTTGGTTATTCCTCCCCAAAAAGCACCAGTGTCAGTCTCAGCGCAACCGATCCCACACAGGCGTGGAGACCCTAGTCCTCAGGATCCCCCAGCGGGTGAGCGCATCTCTTCCAAAACCTCCCCAGAATGCCCCTCTGAGGAGGTCCCTCGAAAGAGATTGTGTAAGAGGAAGCGTTTGGACTCCCCAGAGGAGTCAGTCACATCAGATACAGACCTCGAGGAGTCAGAAGGGTCCCCACTGTCGCCCTCTGAGGATGTCTCCTTTTCAGACATCCTAGAGATCCTTAAACAGAGAGATGGCTGGAAGCCCATCAACCCTTCTGATGAGGAGTCTGTATACCTGAAACGCTT
>NC_056747.1:915857073-915942073 GCF_019279795.1 Protopterus annectens | reverse complement strand
CTGTAATTAACATTAATGAAAGCTGATTATTTCTCCCAGAATTTTCTTAAGCTCCATTATAGCAGTTTTAGGGGGATATAAATGCATGCCACTGTAATCATGTAGCTCACTTTTTGTTAGACAAACTTTTTTGTATTTCCTCCTTGGATTGTCCTGTATTAAAAATGACATTGATCCTCCAGAAAAAAAATTCTGACAGCTGGATATAGCAGCTTAAATATCACTCCTGCCTCTCAGCATTCCTTGATTACTGGAATTCTCTTTTGCCAGGTGTACGGTGAATAATCATTGTCCACAATCAAGCTACTGTCTTCAACTTTTAATACTTTGCCCTTCTGCTTCAGTTTTGTCAGGATCAAGCCTTTGCTGGTAGGATTGCATCTTTACATGCTTTCTCAGTGTGCCCTTTGAATTAATAAATCCTGGTGTGGAATAGCAGTCCAGTTGCTTATTTGTGTCTTCATAGAGTTAATACAATCTGTTTATTCCCGTCTCTGTGGTACAGCAGAAAATTTGCTGCATCTGTTGGAGAAGTAATGCTAAATAAGTCATAAAATTAAAATCTTTTTTTTTTCAGTTTCCGATGACAGTTGTCTTTTTTTAAACAAGAAACATCTGTTAAATTATCATGTATGACATAGGCCATGTTTTATTTATATAAATTACAATAAACAATACTGACACAATCCCAGTTGCAAAGATCATATATTCCAAACCATGCTGACACAACTGTAGCTGCAAACATTGTACATCACTTTTATTTATCATGTCCAGTCATTTAGTCAACCATTACATAGCCCATTCAAATCCTGCCTTCTTTAAACCTCGCTCCTTCTCTGCATTTATTTATACTTTAGCACCCATTTTGCAATGTAATTTTCTCCTGCCTTTTTTCAAAGATCCCAGTTCTACTAGTTTTAACTCTGTTGCTATCTTCACTAGCCCTAGTAAACTTGGTGTAGACTTTGATTTCCATTTTCTGGTAATTGCTTTTGTAGCAGCCATCATAACGAAACTCTGCAAGACCTTATGTCTAGGCAGTTCTGAGTTTGTGTCATAATTATAAAAAAAAAAGAAAAAAAAATCATTTCCTTAGTCACTCAGCTTGCTCACCCTGCATCTCTGACAGTGTGCAAGGAATCTTTAAAGTCTACCAACTCATAACACTCCCAGAAAATATGTTCCCAGTTACCAGTTTCTGCCCCATCACACCTCCAACATTTGCTTTCTACCTGATTAGGGTATAAACTACCTGTGTATGCACTTTCAGGCAAGGATCCAAAATTTTCTAGATTTTTTTGCACGTTTGGGAGACTTGCATCCCCCCATTTGTGAATTGCTTACTTAATCTCTCTTCCCAGTCCTTCCTAACCTCATCTGATTGTTATAGTTGTCATGCAAGATTTTATATGACCTGTAATTTCTTTCATAATGACAACTTCTATTGTAGATTCTACTAAAACTGTACCAATGCTGGTCTTTCGCTTGGGACCCCATATTTCTTTCTCTTTGCTATAATCTCACATCTTCCTTTATATGGAAGGCAATCTTTTAGCCTCACAGTTCAAATAAGTTCTTGGCATTTATCATTCAAGTACCTTTCCTCTGTAGTTATTTGCTTCCAGTATCTTCATTCCTTTGCAGTTTTCTCCATTATATTTCCCCTCTTCTGTATTGTCTGTATCCCTAATTGCATTCATCCCTATTGGCAGAATCTCCTTTATTCATTCCTATGTGGACTTAGTTCTTAGAAGACCTTCTGCTACTTCATGAATATAACTTTCTGTATGATTGTTGTTCTCCTTAACTCATTCACTCCGGAGCAGCTCAGAAAAAGCTGCCTGCTCAATTCCACCATAGGAACAACAGTGCAGCCTGAGCTCATTTTCAGAAAATCCATTTGTAATGCCATACAGAAAACAAATGTTCATAACTCTTTAACTACAAGAGCTAGACTAAAATGTAAATGTAAAGTTGTTCAGCAGACGCTGACCTTTCCAACTGTGTAAATGGTGATAGTGCATATCAAAGTTATTATTGAATATGTGGCAAGGAATGTTGATATTGTGCATATTTTTTACCTTTTTGGAAAAGCAAAGCACAATATCTTGGTCAATGTACCATGTAGGCCCATACAATTTGTATTTAATTTATTAGTATGAATGTCAACTTTAAAATGATGCCTTAACCATTACTGTGTGGTACTCCTTTATAGAGATATTCACAGAAATATGATTAATATTATGCTTTATCAATTATGAGAAATATATCTGATTACCTGTCACAGACAGAGCCTACATATCAGTGTAGAAGTTGTGCATCTCATTGTCAGCTACAAAACGATGCATCATTTAGTGTCATCACCATGCTCCCTTGCAAAGGGAGCAAAGGTATGGGCATAATAATAAGTACTGGAAGTGTATCATTTTCATACTCCTACAAGATTAAACAAACTGTTATATCTGTACATGTGTACAGTGCACAGACAGTTCTTTTACCGTGTTGTAAGGAGTAACACTGTCTTCAAAATGAGGCATTACTTGGTACACTAACATGCTCCCTTGCAAAGTTGTTTACCAAAATATGAAAAAAAATCATAATTTCCATAACCTAACTCCAAAACAAAATTTGATATCTGTACATGTGTACAACATACAGGGACAGTTCTTTTACCGTGTTGGAACTATCAGTACTGTCTTCAAAATGAGGTATTACTTACCACATTCAGATGGTCCCTTGCAAAATTATTTACCAAAGTATGAAAAAAATCATAACTTCCATAACCTGAGTCCTAACAAAACTGATATCTGTACATGTGTGTACAGTATTCAGAACCAGTTGTTTTTTACTGTGTAGATGCACATGATGGTAAATGTACACATTCTTGGTGCGGCCAACATACTGCTGAATGGGTACATGCAAAGAGAAAAAGCAAGGTAAGGACCGCCACTCCACTAATGAACCCAGGGCAGGCATGGGACTTCAGTGGCAGGCAAGGCCATCTGATCTGTCAGATACCTGTGCTGGCTCTCCACTCAGACAGCTTATGCCACTACAGTCTCACGACCTCCTTTAGTGTCAGCAGTCTTCTTTACCTATGCCTTTCTTCTCTCATGTGTCCATTCAGCAATGGACCTATGGGATCAAGTTCTGTATTACTAAGCCCTTCCTGTCATCTAAACTCTACACATGCCTGATAAAAGAAGAATAAAAAGTATTGCAGGGATGGTAACTGATATATATCCGATTGTAATGCGGTAGCACTCTCCTGAAACAGTTATTTCTCAGCATCTTCACCAGCTCTTTCCCACAGTTATTTGCCAAACTTGAAATATATCATATTTTACTCAACACAATTCATAATAGAGTTTTACTTACCATACTGGTCCCTATTTGGTCATAGGTGTTTTCCAATCTTCTGATAAGCTGCATGTTACCAATCCTGTATAGCTCTCTCTCACATTGCGGAGGCAGTCAAGAACAACGCATGCCCCTCCTCAGTTAGGTGAACTCCATCACTTCTGAAGAGGTGAATATCTTCTGCGTAAAAGTGATACTGTCATGGAAGATTGTAGATCCACCACCCTGTGCACCGCTTCAAGCCATGTATGAACCCATTCTATAAACGTTTGGCCTTGTGTGCTTTTCGGTCTGTTGACTGTTTGCTGTTTTCCATATCTGACGAGGGAATTATGTCTGACTACACAAAATGATCGTCCACTATGACTACTGCAGGTGTTCAAAAATTGCTCTGATTTGAAACCGTAGCCTTCCCAGTGGTTGACTGATGACATCATTCCTCTCCCATTGTGCAGCACAAGGATGTCCGACTCATGGTAGATGGGACACTTCTCTTCCAACAACTGCGGTACTCTGTTTCAATGCATACCTCTTCTTGCAATCCAGTGTTCCTTCACACTAGATGTGGGGAATCTCAAGTTGTAGTGGTTTTTAGTTACGGAGGCATGGCTGCAGCTCAGTGAATGTAGGAATGGCCACATGCACAACCACTCAGTTGTCGTCCTCTTGCTCTTGGAAGCTGGGACAGTATCAGAAGGTGGGGCGAACCTGCACATGAAGGAAAATCTCAGATTACTACTGATGTCTGACAGATGTTGGAGGACTACATTTATATGCATATCATAATGCATTACCTGGTTAGACCATCCAAATCTTCTCCCTATCCACAGGGGCATTATTCTTTTCATAAGGTGCATAAGTGGTGATGACTCTAGAGGTACATACCTGCCACCCATGAAAACACCAAATTACACACAATGACTGATGAAGGGGCAGAAATGGCACATGTAAATGGAAAAGCAGGTAAGGGACCGCCACTCCACTAATATACCAAGGGACAGGCATGGAGCTTTAGCTTGTGGCATCTTAAGTGTCCCATACCGGTACTGGGATCACTACCCACTCAGACTGCTGGTAGCAGCAATAACTCACTTATTACATGCAGTGGCAACACTCTGCCTTATTTACATGTGTCCTTTCGCAGTGCCCAAAAGGGAGGAAGTGAAGGGGAGCTAATGTCAGCCCTCTTGCCCTGACCTACATACATTTACTACACCTAGTTGGAAGGAGACTGGAGTGGAGAGCTACAGCAAGACAGTATGTGAAAACAGACTGACCCAGGCTTTGTCTTCCTTGCATGTGTCCTTTCCCGGAGAAACATTGCATCACAGTGGCACCCCCTTACAAGTAAAAAGTAAACAACGTGAAAATATTTTTCTTCCACTTTAATTTTATCCCTCTCCTTAGCTAATTTTTTTAGAAGGTAAATCTATCTTCTCTAGTAGCTCCTGAATTCTTCTGGTGGGAAAGCACCAGTGTCTTATTTTCATTTCATTACCTTGCATTTTATTTTAATTATTATTGGTCCATGATCTGAAATAGTTACTGAGTGTGTTTCAAGACCTTCAAGTAAATGCACATGTTCCTGTGAGATATACAATCTATCTAGCCTTGCCTAATTTTTGTATCTCTGTGAGTCATATGTAAATTCACTCTGAACTCCTAGTAATGAATTCACATCTTCCATGCCAAACATTTTCATAAATATCTTCAAAAATCTACCCTCCCTTGTTAAATTTTCCCCTTATAAGCCCCCCAGACGCATCTTCACTGTTGCAAACCAAATTCCAGTCTCCACCTGTAATTAACATTAATGAAAGCTGATTATTTCTCCCAGAATTTTCTTAAGCTCCATTATAGCAGTTTTAGGGGGATATAAATGCATGCCACTGTAATCATGTAGCTCACTTTTTGTTAGACAAACTTTTTTGTATTTCCTCCTTGGATTGTCCTGTATTAAAAATGACATTGATCCTCCAGAAAAAAAATTCTGACAGCTGGATATAGCAGCTTAAATATCACTCCTGCCTCTCAGCATTCCTTGATTACTGGAATTCTCTTTTGCCAGGTGTACGGTGAATAATCATTGTCCACAATCAAGCTACTGTCTTCAACTTTTAATACTTTGCCCTTCTGCTTCAGTTTTGTCAGGATCAAGCCTTTGCTGGTAGGATTGCATCTTTACATGCTTTCTCAGTGTGCCCTTTGAATTAATAAATCCTGGTGTGGAATAGCAGTCCAGTTGCTTATTTGTGTCTTCATAGAGTTAATACAATCTGTTTATTCCAGTCTCTGTGGTACAGCAGAAAATTTGCTGCATCTGTTGGAGAAGTAATGCTAAATAAGTCATAAAATTAAAATCTTTTTTTTTTCAGTTTCCGATGACAGTTGTCTTTTTTTAAACAAGAAACATCTGTTAAATTATCATGTATGACATAGGCCATGTTTTATTTATATAAATTACAATAAACAATACTGACACAATCCCAGTTGCAAAGATCATATATTCCAAACCATGCTGACACAACTGTAGCTGCAAACATTGTACATCACTTTTATTTATCATGTCCAGTCATTTAGTCAACCATTACATAGCCCATTCAAATCCTGCCTTCTTTTAAACCTCGCTCCTTCTCTGCATTTATTTATCGCACAGTACCCATTTTTTGCAATGTAATTTTCTCCTGCCTTTTTTCAAAGATCCCAGTTCTACTAGTTTTTAACTCTGTTGCTATCTTCACTAGCCCTAGTAAACTTGGTGTAGACTTTGATTTCCATTTTCTGGTAATTGCTTTTTGTAGCAGCCATCATAACGAAACTCTGCAAGACCTTATGTCTAGGCAGTTCTGAGTTTGTGTCATAATTATAAAAAAAAAAAAAGAAAAAAAAAAATCATTTCCTTAGTCACTCCAGCTTGCTCACCCTGCATCTCTGACAGTGTGCAAGGAATCTTTAAAGTCTACCAACTCATAACACTCCCAGAAAATATGTTGCCAGTTACCAGTTTCTGCCCCATCACACCTCCAACATTTGCTTTCTACCTGATTAGGGTATAAAACTACCTGTGTATGCACTTTCAGGCAAGGATCCAAAATTTTCTAGATTTTTTTGCACGTTTGGGAGACTTGCATCCCCCCATTTGTGAATTGCTTACTTAATCTCTCTTCCCAGTCCTTCCTAACCTCATCTGATTGTTATAGTTGTCATGCAAGATTTTATATGACATACTAATTTCTTTCATAATGACAACTTCTATTGTAGATTCTACTAAAACTGTACCAATGCTGGTCTTTCGTTTAGGACCCCATATTTCTTTCTCTTTGCCTATAATCTCACATCTTTCCTTTATATGGAAGGCAATCTTTAGCCTGCGGTTCAAATAAGTTCTTGGCATTTATCATTCAAGTACCTTTCCCTCTGTAGTTATTTGCTTCCAGTATCTTCATTCCTTTGCCAGTTTTCTCCATTATATTTCCGCCCCCTCTTCTGTATTGTCTGTATCCCTAATTGCATTCATCCCTATTGGCAGAATCTCCTTTATTCATTCCTATGTGGACTTAGTTCTTAGAAGACCTTCTGCTACTTCATGAATATAACTTTCTGTATGATTATTGTTCTCCTTAACTCATTCACTCCGGAGCAGCTCAGAAAAAGCTGCCTGCTCAATTCCACCATAGGAACAACAGTGCAGCCTGAGCTCATTTTCAGAAAATCCATTTGTAATGCCATACAGAAAACAAATGTTCATAACTCTTTAACTACAAGAGCTAGACTAAAATGTAAATGCAAAAGTTGTTCAGCAGACGCTGACCTTTCCAACTGTGTAAATGGTGATAGTGCATATCAAAGTTATTATTGAATATGTGGCAAGGAATGTTGATATTGTGCATATTTTTTACCTTTTTGGAAAAGCAAAGCACAATATCTTGGTCAATGTACCATGTAGGCCCATACAATTTGTATTTAATTTATTAGTATGAATGTCAACTTTAAAATGATGCCTTAACCATTACTGTGTGGTACTCCTTTATAGAGATATTCACAGAAATATGATTAATATTATGCTTTATCAATTATGAGAAATATATCTGATTACCTGTCACAGACAGAGCCTACATATCAGTGTAGAAGTTGTGCATCTCATTGTCAGCTACAAAACGATGCATCATTTGTGTCATCACCATGCTCCCTTGCAAAGGGCAAAGGTATGGGCATAATAATAAGTACTGGAAGTGTATCATTTTCATACTCCTACAAGATTAAACAAACTGTTATATCTGTACATGTGTACAGTGCACAGACAGTTCTTTTACCGTGTTGTAAGGAGTAACACTGTCTTCAAAATGAGGCATTACTTGGTACACTAACATGCTCCCTTGCAAAGTTGTTTACCAAAATATGAAAAAAAATCATAATTTCCATAACCTAACTCCAAAACAAAATTTGATATCTGTACATGTGTACAACATACAGGGACAGTTCTTTTACCGTGTTGGAACTATCAGTACTGTCTTCAAAATGAGGTATTACTTACCACATTCAGATGGTCCCTTGCAAAATTATTTACCAAAGTATGAAAAAAATCATAACTTCCATAACCTGAGTCCTAACAAAACTGATATCTGTACATGTGTGTACAGTATTCAGAACCAGTTGTTTTTTACTGTGTAGACGCACATGATGGTAAATGTACACATTCTTGGTGTGGCCAACATACTGCTGAATGGGTACATGCAAAGAGAAAAAGCAAGGTAAGGACCGCCACTCCACTAATGAACCCAGGGCAGGCATGGGACTTCAGTGGCAGGCAAGGCCATCTGATCTGTCAGATACCTGTGCTGGCTCTCCACTCAGACAGCTTATGCCACTACAGTCTCACAACCTCCTTTAGTGTCAGCAGTCTTCTTTACCTATGCCTTTTCTCTCTACATGTGTCCATTCAGCAATGGACCTAAGGGATCAAGTTCTGTATTACTAAGCCCTTCCTGTCATCTAAACTCTACACATGCCTGATAAAAGAAGAATAAAAAAGTATTGCAGGATGGTAACTGATATATATCCGATTGTACGTGGTAGCACTCTCCTGAAACAGTTATTTCTCAGCATCTTCACCAGCTCTTTCCCACAGTTATTTGCCAAACTTGGAAATATATCATATTTTACTCAACACAATTCATAATAGAGTTTTACTTACCATACTGGTCCTACTTGGTCATGGGTGTTTTCCAATCTTCTGATAAGCTGCATGTTACCAATCCTGCATAGCTCTCCTCTCACCATTGCGGAGGTCAGTCAAGAACAACGCAATGCCCTCCTCAGTTAGGTGAACTCCATCACTTCTGAAGAGGTGAACATCTTCTGCAGTGATACTGTCATGGAAGATTGTAGATCCACCGACCCTGTGCATCAAGCCATGTATGAACCCATTCTATAAACGTCTGGCCTTGTGTGCTGTCTGTTGACTGTTTGCTGTTTTCCATATCTGACGAGGAATTATGTCTGACCACACAAAATGACGTCCACCATGACTGCAGGTGTTCAAAAATTGCTCTGATTTGAAACCGTAGCCTTCCCAGTGGTTGACTGATGACATCATTCCCTCCATTGTGCAGCACAAGGATGTCCGGCTCATGGTAGATGGGACACTTCTCTTCCAACAACTGCAGTACTCTGCTTCAATGCATACCTCTTCTTGCAATCCAGTGTACCTTCACACTAGATGTGGGGAATCTCAAGTTGTAGTGGTTTTTAGTTACGGAGGCATGGCTGGCAGCTCAGTGAATGTAGGAATGGCCACATACCCACACTCAGTTGTCGTCCTCTTGCTCTTGAAGCCAGGACAGTATCAGAAGGTGGGCGAACCTGCACATGAAGGAAAATTCAGATTACTACTGATGTCTGACAGATGTATTGGAGGACTACATTTATATGCATATCATAATGCATTACCTGGTTAGACCATCCAAATCTTCTCCCCTATCCACAGGGGCATTATTCTTTTCATAAGGTGCATAAGTGGTGATGACTCTGCAGAGGTACATACCTGCCACCCATGAAAACACCAAATTACACACAATGACTGATGAAGGGGCACAGAAATGGCACATGTAAATGGAAAAAGCAGGGTAAGGACCGCCACTCCACTAATATACCAAGGACAGGCATGGAGCTTTAGCTTGTGGGCATCTTAAGTGTCCCATAACGGTGCTGACTACCCACTCAGACTGCTGGTAGCAGCAATAACTCACGATTACATGCAGTGGCAGCACTCTGCCTTTTCCATTTACATGTGTCCTTTCGGCAGTGCCCAAAAGGAGTGAAAGGGGGGAGCTAATGTCAGCCCTCTTGCCCTGACCTACATACATTTACTACACCTGAAGGGGGGGAGACTGAGTGGAGAGCTACAGCAAGACAGTATGTGAAAAGCAGACTGACCCAGGCTTTGTCTTTTTGCATGTGTCCTTTCCCGGAGGGAAACATTGCATCACAGTGGCACCCCTTACAAGTAAAAAGTAAACAACGTAAAATATTTTCTTCCACATGCACACAAAAACATAAGTATAAATGTATACTCCTAAGAGAGTCATTGTGTAGTATGTCATATGACCTTAGTAATTTATAAGAGCATTACAGATTTTATACTCACATCATGATTCAGACATCAGACAAGGTATAATACAGACATCAGAGAAGGTACATAAAGAAATACATGTGTGAGACAGTAGGTGTGTGCATGGAATGTAAACTAGCTGCTTGATGTCTGAAGTAGAGGGTGAGTGTGTTGCTCTGTGTGAGAAGGTCAGAAATCTCAACTGTCCAGATGAAGCTTCATAACTTTGGTCTGTTTATCACAACAATTTGTGATTTTATGGCAAATCACAGGACACAAGGCACTAAATAATAACATATACATTCAAATCCTTCATACAGCCTACCAGAAATCCTCTTATTCTAGCAATTGGGGTGGGGGTGGACTGCAATGACTCCAAGTGGAGAAAAAGGCAAATCTGACTTTCGCATTCACCAGTGTGATAATGAATTTTACTTATGTGAATAGCAGTGACAGCTGCTGACAGTTTTGCCCGAAAAATGATAATGACTCAGTGCTGTATTGTAACTACACTGTGCTAATGATGTGCAAAGTTATGCGTGCTCAGACACAGGTGATAATTGCCTGTTGAGTAGGCATTCATTATATTACCTTCTGCACCTTCAGTAAAAATAGTACAACACTTACTCCGTGAAAGTAGTATTAATACTTACTACTGAGCCCTTCATCCCACCTATTTCTTAGTAAGGTACCAAGCAATGACTCGTATTACAATTCTTTGTCTACATCTCACAATGCTGTGGTCAAGTAAATTGCAACATTCTCATGTGCATTTCACTTCCAAAGCACTTGGTTAGACTCACTTGGTCAGTGGGCACTTTGGAAGGGCATATGCAGCAACTAGTGACCTCAACTGTTCCTTACAAAAGGAATACAAGGCATAACAAACCTGCAATATGCAGAGTGCTGTAAAGCCCTTTCCCTCTATTCTGTCTCCTGTGGATTGCTAAGGGGTGATCTATTTACATAAACACTTCCAAAAAAATCCTAAACCCTCAACTCTGTTGCATACTTGGGGAGCCATACATCTGTCCTGTCATTGCTCCTTTGTATATTGTCTTTCCACACTCTCTCTGTCTTGCCAGTCTTTATAATCTCTAATTCTTTCTTAGTTATTTGTTTTATTTATGTTATGCTATTTTGCTTCTGTTGACCAGGCTAGGCTGACTAAGCAGAAGAACCCCATTTCAGCGGAGACCCGGGGAGAAAAACTCCACAAATCTGCCCTTTTTTAACACGAGTTTGTGTTCTAGACTTGAATAAAAAAAACACTACCATAGCTGATCCTTCACTTAGCATTGCACAATCCCTTTCTATGTACTCTGAAGTCAATCCTTGGTAGGGAGGGCAGTCTCTAACTTGCAGTCCAAATTTCTGCCTCTCCTCATCCCACTGTGTTTCCTTTCCCTATCCAGTAAATTGCTTCCAATACCTTGGTTCATTTGCAGATATTCTCCAGTAAATTCTCTAGCCCCCCTTTTCTATTTTCTGTGTCCCTACCTGCAGTCATCCCTGTTGGCAAGCTCTCCCTTCTCCATTCCTGTGATGGGTTGGTTCCGAGAATACTTTCTGCTTCTTTAAGAATATAATATTCTGTGTGGTTGTTGTTAATCTCCTTAAGGAGATGCATCACAAATCCTACACTCTCCTTATTTCTCAAACTTTCCCCATTTCATTATCATCCATTTCCACTCTGATTTATAACCTGTTTTTATATATACAATTCATAACTGTGTAGCTCTAAAACAGCAATTTAAAGCAGGTAATTCTAAACCCCCTTGTTCCGTTAGGAGAATCAGCTTATTCCACGTAACTCTTGTCCTCCCATATCAATCTTTCAACTCGTAATTATCTTCCACAACTTCTTCTCTGGTTGATAAAAGTATGCCTGACCTGTATGGGGACTAAAACATTTTCACTGCTTGTATCTTACTATCAATATCTGTAATCAAGAGCTTTTAGTTTATTTAGTATTCATTTATTTGTCTTTGATGACCAGGAAAATTCCAACTGGACAAAACCCATTTTCTTGACTTCTACATTCCAGTTTTTAAAATCACTTTTCATTTTATCCTTCTCACTAGCTATCCCTTCTAAAGAAATTGTTATCTTTCATAATAACTCTTGAATAATTTCCACTGCCATTTCCTTAAATTCCTCTCCTACAGGTAAGTAGCAAAGCACCAGTGTCTCATTTTTAGTTCATTACCTTGCATCTTTACCTTAGTTTTTATTGTAGTGTGAGCTGAATCACATGTATGTCAAAGCTTTCAATTAAATACACACGCTCCCTTGAAATATAACTTCTTTCCAGCCTAGCCCAGTTATTCTACCTTGGGGAATAATATGTAAATCCTGTCTGAGTTCCTACTATTAGATGCACATCTTCCATACCAAATATTCTCACTATATTACTTCAAATGTCTACTCTATATTTTCCTTTATAGGGCCCCTAAAGCATCCTCACTATTGCAAATCAAGTTCCAGTCTTCTTCTTTCGGCTGGTCCTGTTAGGCGTCGCCACAGCAGATCAACTGTTTCCATTTCTTCCTGTCCTCTGCATCTTGCTGTGTCACACCAACCACTTGCATGTCCTCTCTCACCACATCCATAAACCTTATCTTAGGCCTTCCTCTTTTCCTGTTACCTGGCAGCTTCATCCTTAGCATATTTTCCCCAATATACTCTGCATCCCTCCTCATCACATGTCCAAACCAACGTAATCTTGCCTCTCTGGCTTTGTCTCCAAACCTTCCAACCTGGGCTGACCCTCTAATATGCTTATCCCTAATCCTGTCCATCCTCGTCACACCCAGTGCAAATCTTAACATCTTCAACTCTGCCACATCAAGCTCTGACTCCTGCCTTTTTGTCAGTGCCACTGTCTCCAACCCATATAACATAGCTGGTCTCACTACCCTCTTGTAGACCTTCCCTTTCACTCTTACTGGTACTCGTCTGTCACAAATCACTCCTGGCACTCTTCTCCACCCACTCCATCCTGCCTGTACTCTTTTCTTCACCTCTCTTCCACACTCACTATCACTCTGAACTGTTGATTCCAAGTATTTAAACTCATCCATTTTTGCCACCTCTACTCCCTGCATCCTCACTATTCCTCTATCCTCCCTCTCATTCACGCACACATATTCTATCTTAGTCCTGCTGACCCTTCATTCCTGTTCTCTCTAGAGCATATCTCCACCTCTCCAGGGTCTCCTCCACCTGTTCCCTACTCTCACTACAGATCACAATGTCATCTGCAAACATCGTAGTCCACGGGGACTCCTGTCTGATCTCGTCCATCAACCTGTCCATCACCATTGCAAATAAGAAAGGTCTCAGAGCTGATCCTTGATGTAATCCCACCTCCACCTTAAACGCATCCATCACTCCCATCACAGACCTCACCGCTGTCACACTACCCTCGTACATATCCTGTACCACTCTTACATACTTCTCTGACACTCCCGACTTCCTCATACAATACCACAACTCCTCTCTAGGCACCCTGTCATATGCTTTCTCTAAGTCCACAAAGACGCAATGCAACTCCTTTTGACCTTCTCTGTACTTCTCCCTCAAAACTCTCAGAGCAAACATTGCATCTGTAGTGCTCTTTCCTGGCATGAAACCATAGTGCTGATCACTAATCACCACCTTCCTTCTTAACCTAGCTTCCACAACTCTTTCCCATAACTTCATCCAGTCACTAGCCATAAATAATATTCCCTTCTAAAAGCTGATTAAGTTTAGAAGTCAGAGAAATAAATGCTCAACAGGAGAGGACCAAGCACAGATCCCTGAAGACACCCCTGATCACATTGTCTGTTTGAATAGGCATCACCTACATGGAAAATGTACATTCTGTCCTTGAGGCTGATAGGTATCCATCATACCACTGTGGGGTCTAAGATTAAGGCCTTTAGCTTATACGATTCCCATAAATAAATGAGATTGATGCTTGCATTTCAGTCATTCATTTCTGCAGTGGTTAATAGTTATATTTAAAGTCTTTCCCCTGATTTTAGGCCTTTGACCCCCACCCCCCCAATTACTTTTAGCTTTGTTCTTCATTGTTGTGCTAAGAAGCTTAGTGTTAATGCTAAGCTCCACAATAAGTGACTGGTTTTGCATGCATGCATTGTTTGAGCTTAGCTCCTTTCTTTCATAGGTGGACTACATTAATGTTACATCTGATTGTTGCACAATACTTGAATTGACTGTAATTTGGTTGTAATTTGTACGTGCTAAAATGTTCCATTTTGTACAGACGAAAAGTGCACTTTCGTCAAGACGCGACCAGTAAAGCAATAAATTAATCAGTACAATCCAAATACATGAGTTTGCTCTTAAGTATTTCACTGATGCTTAAAGTGCATGGGATTTATTTAAACAAACAATTTCATAAACTTATTTCATTCTGTAGGAGTAAATATCAAGTACAGGAGATATACGGACTGCTGTCTTCGATGTTTTGTTATTTTTATTCATTTATTTATTTTTTACAAAAAAATGTGTGTGTGTTTTTAAGCTTTCCTGTCGCAATATCTTTTTCCAGAGCCACATTTCCCATGGGACTGAGAGAGATATGAATTAATACGTGGATGAGTGATTCGGCTCCCAAGCAGCATTAGCCCAGCTTGTAAAGTGATGCTGAGAAGAACTGCAGGGAGCTTGTAAACAACACTGTTACTAGGAAGCACTATGTCGCGAAGCTGGGCTGCTAGGTTGAAGTAAGGGAGTTGACGGTAAACAAAATCGACAATTTTATGCCAGCCCACATCAGCCGTTCTTTCCAAGCTGAAATGAAGATAATTGGGGTGGGCTCACTGATTAGGGCATTGGCTCCCATGCTGAAACAAATCAGCTGCTTAACTTCAACTTCAGAAGATGCTTAGGACATTAGCTGCTGCTTTAGCACTATTAAATATATACTCTCTACTTACAATACAAACAATGCATTTGAATGATGTGACACATAAAACAAGATGAGTTACCCAACAGTACCGTCATTAAATATATGTATGCATTTCCTGTCCTGTTTGTAATAATACTAAGCTGTAAAAATTCGCAATGGACACTTCTCCCCTTCATAGGCATAAAAGTGGAGTCTCTGAAAGGTGCAGCTATACCAGTGACAGGCCAGTCTATTTCTAATCTTTCTTTCAGTATGGAATTTTTATCCTGCAGAGACAGGTGAGCAGTGTTTACACTGTCTGTGTATGCTGTATCTACATTTTTCATGAAGTTTGTGTGTGTGTTGTATATAATAATGATGCTTACAGAATTCGCTAAGTGACAAAAGTACACTCACTACACAGATTTTAGGTACAAGTCTATATCCAAAAATTTTAGATTTGCATACCAAGAGTCTGCATATATATTAGGTTGCTTCCTTGTCCCTGTCATTTGACTCATGCTATATATTCTAAATATGAAAAGCAAGTACTCATTGCAGATATTTTTTTTAAACTAGTCAACGAAAGCATTTGCCACTATTGACACAATTGCTTTGTTAACTCATTTGCTCCTTTTTATTTCATTGTGTCCTTTATATAATTGTCTGCTTTAAAATATATAACTACAGTAGTGTTGTAAGCACAGACGCAAGGGATACTAATATTCAACAAAATGTATTTTAAACCGTACTATTACAGCATACAACAATCGTAACACAAATTCTGGGACATAATAGTGCCCATTAGCTGGGCAAGACAAAACTTTACCATTTAGAAAATAATTTGCACATCATTTTTCACAGTGTGTGGCTGTCTACTCCTATGTTCACAGACATTTATGCACATTCTGTCATGATTTTTAACAGTGCTCTTTTGATGGACAATGTTCAGCAAAAGTGGTTCACAGCTAATTTACCAACTACAAGACCAGCTGTAAGCCTTCCTCGTATGTCTCTCCTCTGTTTTAAAATTTTAATGTAAAAAGATTTAAGCAAAAAGAGCCGCCGTTTCCTAATTCAGACCCTACTACACATTTCAACTTCTAGTACTATGCTCCCGCGATCCAAACTAATCATTGCTACATGTTTCAGTTTACTTATGCATGTAGAGCTATCCAAATGAGTGTTTAACACTTACTACTTTACAGCACAACTCAAAAACTGTTATTGTTGAAACTTTTTACAGCTATTCTGTACAATGAGCACTTCTTGATGGAAGGAAGATCTCCCTTGCAGCAGTATAGCACTTGCCTTTCAGGGTTTCTCACGGGTGTAATCTCAGGGGGTGAATTATTGGTGGTCGTCTGAAACGGTGCACAGAAATGTTCAGTTACAGTAGACAGTAGAATCCAGTAGCAATAAAGCAGATGACAGAAAGGGAATTTCTGCTGGAGGAAGCTCTATTTATTATAACAGAACAAAGAAAACTTAGGTCAGGGGGTGGAGGTGTTAGGCAAGTGGCGGCTTGGATTGCAAGAATCTGATTGGCTGCCACCTACTCACTTCCTGCAACACATATCGAATTTGCTTGCTGTGGTCACAAGCAGATACACAGTGCATGGTAAGCCAATTTTCTCGTACATTTTAAATATAAACCTAATGTTAATCCACACTGAAAATTAAGTTGTGAAGGTACCTGACAATGTTCAGGTACTATTTCAACTTAATATGTGAAAGTGCAGCTAAAACTTTACTGCAAAGTTAATGGAACTTGTGGAAGGTACTCTTGTGGAACAGCATATGTTTTCATGCGTCTCAGAGAGCACTCGTATGTAAGCACAAAGGCACCCTGAAAAGGTACTCGGGGTTAATGAGTTAAAGGTCTGCATCCAAAATCCCAATCTCTCCCTGTTACTTGAGCTTCCCTCCTGTTTTCGTCATCATTTCTTTCTACTTTGAATTATAGTTTTCTCCTTGTGCTATGTATAGGAGTCTTAACTGTGTTGCTCTGAAATACCCCTTCAACTTTAGTAATCCCAGTCTACCCTTTTCTATTGGAAGAATAAGCTTATCCCATTTGACTCTTGCTGTCTTCCCCTCCCAGATAAAATTTTTTGGCTCTTTATTAATTGCTATCCAGAACTTCTCTGATTGATAAACATATGCCCGACCAGTGTACAAGACTAAAGGGACTGAAAACATTGTAACTGCTTGTATCTTGCTATTAAGATCGATGTAACAGAGCTTCCATTTTCTCAGTTTTTGTATTATCTTTTGTTTAATCTCTCCCCACATATCATTGGCTGCCACACCAGTATATTTTTTTAATCCATGCTCCTAAATACTTCATTTTATCATGTCCCCATAAATATGGGTATTGCTGAACCAATTTATATGTGGATACATAATTTACCACTATTGCTTTTGTTTTTGGTGTATTAATTTTGTATCCTGACAAGGTTTGAAACTATATGTTAAGCACTATAATGTCCCCTTCTGGTTTTGTGAGGTATAAAATAATGGCATCTGCAAATAGAGCCAGCTTTTCTTGACTACCATACCAATTATATCCATGAATTTCTGAGTCCCTTATTTTCTTTGCCAGTGGTTCTAAATATAATGCAAATAACAAGTGTGGGAGAGGACACCCCTGCCTGTTTCTTTTTCTCAAGGAGAGATTGTTGGAGAGGACCTCGCCCACTTAAATTTTCACCTTGGAATCTTCTGGATCCTTCATATATCCTCCTAATCAGCCTTATAATTTTATAAAGGAATGCAAATGCTTCCATTGCTCTGTTCATAAAATCCCAACTTATTCTGTCAAATGCTTTCTCTGCATCAAGACCCACCAGTTCTTGTATTCTGCTTCCCTCTGGATCATCACTGTTATGTTTTTTGTCAAATGTTTGCCTCCCCTCCACAAAACTGCACTGATCCATATCCATCAGTTTTGGCATGACTTTTGCCATTCCTTTAGCCATTATAGACATAAACACTTTATAATCATGATTTAGTATTGAAGTGGGCCTGTGTGAAGCTGGATCTGATGGATCTTTACTCTCTTTAGGTAGTACAGCTACTACCACTTTCTTCCAGGATTTTGGTACTTTTCTTTTTGTTTAAGTACTGTTAAAACCTTCCAGGTCTTCATCAGTTTTTCCCTCCTAGCTTCCAAACGTCCACAGGAATACCATCTAATCCTGGGCTCTTTCCTATAGTTTGGTTGTACATCATCATTTTTATCTCGTCTCTTCCTATCTTGGTAATCGAGCCACCTCTCCCTCTAGCCCTGGCATGTTTAATGTTTCCATACCTTTTCTTGATTTCCACATTTCTCTGCTTTGTACAGATTTTCCAAAATATTTCTAATACTTCTAGAGGATTCCCAGTTATCTTCCTTGTAATAGGCTCCCTAAGCTTGGTGACAGCCGTTTCTACTTTCCGTTGTCTGAGACATTGTGCTAAACATTTTTTGTGCTCTAGAGTTATCAAAAAAAAAAACAGTTGCTTAACAGCAATCTTTCTAAACTTCATGCAGGTTATCAAGATAGTCCCTTATCTTCTGTTTAGCATTCTGTAGTTGCTCCTCTTCTTCTGTATGATTCCCAGTATTTTGCAGTACTTCAGTATTTGTCAGTCCCCCTAAATAATTCTTGTTGCTTCTTAACCGTATCTCCCTTTCTTGTATCTCCACTCTATTTTTTAATTCCATTTTAATTTTATCCCACACTCTAGCTATATTTTCAAAATAAGTTTCCATCTTCTCTAATAGCTCCTGAATAATTTTCACTACCCATCCCTAAACCCCTGTCTCTGCAACATAGATTGGAAAGCACCAATGTCTCATTTTTATGCACCAATAATAACAAAAACAAAGGATAATGAAATAATCTGAAATAGTTATTGGGTGCATAACAAGACCTTAAATTAAATGCACATGTTCCTGTGAAATGTAAATTCTGTCTAGCCTAGCCCAGTTTTTGTATCTTGTGGAGTAATATGTAAATTCATTCCAAATTCATAGTACTGAAGTCACATCTTCTATGTCAAATATTTTTATAAAGTTTTTTTTTAAATACACACTACTTTATATTTCCCTTTCTGTGTCCCCCAAATACATCTTCACTGTTGCAAATCAAATTCCAGTCCCCACATATAAATAATATTCCTTGCTGAAAGCTGATTATTTCTCCCAGAATTTTCTTTAGCTCTGTTGTAGCAGTTTTCAGTGGAATATAAATACATGCCAATGTAATCTTCCTCCCTTGCCAGTAGCCCCTTAGTACTACAAATGATCTGTCATTGTTGTCTTTTTTCCCCTCTTGTATTACTATTGGAGCTTCTTTGCAATTTAATATAAGTACTCCTCTCTTCCTTTGCCCCAGGCATTCTGCTGAATAACCATCCTGAAAACCTTTCTTTATCAAATTCACATGTTCAGTTCTTTCCAAGTTTGTCTCCTGTATCATAGCTATTTGCACTCAACATAGTTCACTACTCTTCTTTTTTTTTTTAATTTGTCTGAGACCATTAACGTTTAAAGACATTATAGAAAGAGACATATTCGTGAGGGATTTTTATTCCCATGTTTTATGTAGAACAACTTTTTAAGTGTCTAGTTTCAGCTTTTGTGTTACATGCATGCCTTGCTTGGCAGGTTAGTCCTTTATGTACTTTTCATCTCCATTTGAGCCCATGTCACATCTTGCAGAAGAAAATACACACACACACACTCAATACCCCCTGAAACCTAGTTACTTAATACACACAACTGTGTATGTCAAGTTTTACCCCTTTAATAGTAACATAAGTTACAAACTGGCAGCCACACAGACTCGAGCGAAATCTAAAGAAAGCTTATCTGTGCTAAGATGCATGGTAGAGCCTGTGATTCTATTAAGTGCTGTCTAGTTTTTACCTTATCTTTATAGCTCTCCCAGCTGGGAAAACACTTGAATGCTTTCAGAAAATAGTTTCTTCAAGCCATTTCTGTTTATCACAGTTTGCTAATGACATGAGAACCAGATACAGGATTGTTTACTAGAAAAAAAAACTTTATAATATTCAGTATTCTTTTTCACTTGCTTGCTTTCTCTCAAAACTTGTTACTATATGAAATGAAATGCCTTAACACAGTCATTCCCCTATACAAGCATGAGAAAAAGGAGTAAAAGCACACTAATTTTGCTTTTGTCATGCTCTTAACTAGACCGCCCTTTTTTGTTTTTTTACATTGCAATGCCTACATTTCTTAAAACTAAACAAGGAGAAAGAGAGAAGGGAGAAACAAAAACAGAAACCTATTTACATTAATATCCTCATTACACTGAAAAACTAAAAAAAAAATTACTTTAAAGCATGCAAAAAAAAACAGTCATGCACCACTTAATACTATTGAGAAAAAAAATTGTTTTACTTAACTCTCTCCCTCCTCTTCCCCTCTCCTGAGTATTTTTCCGAACATTAATGACATGAAGTAGGGCATATGCTTTAGAGTCCCTTACATGTTTAACAAAGTCCAAACAAGTCCAATATTTCCAGTTTTTCTTGTTCTGTTCTGTTTCACAAATGTAATTATTGCTTTGTAATCCCACATTTGTCAATTTCCAGGTTACTGATTTTAGTCTCTAAATGTTCATGACATGAAGTATGTCATATGCTTTAGAGTCCCCCTAAAAGTTTACCAGTCCAAGAAAGTCCAGTATTTCCAGATTCTTTTGTTCTGTTCCTGTTCATCTTCATCTCCCAAACCCTGTCTCTGCTTCATCTCCAGTGCACTCTCGATTCTTCTAGTCAACTTCTGTGTTTTTTTCCCCTCGCTCAATCATTTTCCATTGAAACACTGGGAAGGGTTTCATTGTCATGGTCTCTCTGTGGTCTGGTCTTTATTACCAGAAGAACATGAAGTAGAATTTCCTTGTGTTTCCAGCTCACTTTTTGTTGGACAAACTTTTGTATTTCTTCCTTAGCATGTATTTCTTCAAAAAAAAAATTTGTTCTCCAGGGAAAATTATTTTGAGGATAGCTGGGTACAGCAGTTTGACACTCACGCCTACTTCTCGGCATTCCTTATATAATGGAATAAATGTATTCTTTTTCTGCCTGATGTGCAATGAGTAGTCATTCTCCACAAACACTCTGCTCTCCTCCACTTTTAGTACTTTGTCGTTCTGCCGCAGTTTTGTCAGAATCAACTCCTTCTGCTGATAAGATTACATTTTGACTATTAAAGGTCTAGGTTGTTTTCTCATAGCCAGGTTTGGCGCATACACAATGATGTGCCCTTTCATTTAACAATTCCTGTTTTGGAATACTAGTTCAGTTTGTTTGTAGTTTCATAAAACTAATGCTTCTCTGGTACAGCAGAAAATCTCAAGCTTTCTCTACATGCTTTGTCTTCTAATTCTAATATTTTTTTTAAACTTCTTTTCTTGTGCAGTGTCATAGTCTGTCATCCTTTTCTTCATATCAGCCTCTGACTTTTACAGTTCTATCACCTTATCTGAATATCTGTTCAAAGCTGCTTCCATTTTTTTTCCAGCATTTTATTGTTTGTGTTGCTATATTCCATGAGTGTTTGTTTTGTTTTAACCGGGTCTATGTGCAGCTGCTTTATACTTTCCTCAAGTCATGTCTGGAACTTGCACTGCTTCTTACTGAACAACTGCAGTACTTTTCCTAGTCTTGTGTTTAATCCTCAACTTTTGTAGCTGATTTTCTTCCAGGTCCTTTATATTTCTTTTTCCTGATATCTAGGTAGTGCACTAACTAGACAATTACTGAAATTTACCCATAAATCTAGGCCCACTGGCTTTCTGTGCTAAGTTTCTGTTTTCAAACTGGGAGAGCCAGAATTAAGTTGTTAATCCGTGTGCAGATATCATGGAAGTCCGATGATGGTTGCCTTTGATATTGCAATGTTCACAAGCCTGGTGTACAAAAAGTATTCTGTTAGCTGTTGAGCTGAACTGTAGCCTAAAGTACAAACCCACTTCCCCCTTGCTTCTTTCTTCTTAATGGAGATGATCTGCTCTGAGCCCAATTAGTATAGCTGATTCTGGCATATGGCTTGAGTAACACTCAATATTCACTTTGTTTTTTTAATGTAAACCAGATTAAAGATGCAACAACATGTGGTGTACTAGCATTATTTTCCAGAACAGTGACACACTGCAAAATCAGCTAGGTAGGAGAGGAGTCCTAACTCTTCTCTTCAGTTACCTGCTTCTTTGGTTTGGTGATTCTTTGGGCAAAATAACCATTACAGTGTTCATCTCCAACAGGTGACTTAATGTATGAACTTATTTTCATCAGTATCCAGTTTTCATCCATTTCTCTTGACCTTTTTCAGATATCTCATTGTTCAGCAGCAGCATAAACTACATAGTGTAGCAATGAGTAATTCAACAGACTTAGAGATTAAAAGGAAGGCAGGCAAACAAAAAAAAAAATCCTAGGGATATTTTGCCAAGTATATTACTTTAGTTTTAAGAACAAGATGTAAAACCTAATCAAAATGTGATATAGTACTCAGAAAAAATAACCGTTGTGTTCAGCCATGTCATATTAATGGTAAGGGTCCCTGCATGAGACAAAAGGAAGTTGTTTGATGACCTTGAGATGGAGTGACCAATATTTAGGCAAGTGGATATGTAAGTGAGTATACAGTGGCAAAACTAATGAAAATTCATCACATTGACTGGAAAATCTAGTAAGTATAATTATTCTAGTTTACAAGTAAGAGTTGCATTTAAAAATAGGCACTTTTACTCTCTGAGATGCACGCATTTATACACACACACACACACACACACACACACACACACACACACACACACACACACACCAAATGCATGTGACAACAAAAAGCTAAGAGTTTGTGTACTGAAAAAAAGCTGTGTGTTTTCAATGGGAAAAGGCAAATTGACTCTGGTTTGCAGCAAATTCTTTTAACACACAAGTTACTATGTAGCATAAGCAGCATAAACAGTTGGTAATTCTTTTTTTTTTTATATTACTTTTAGGAAGCCTTTGCTGAAAGAAGACAAGATGCTGTATCTAGAAGATACATTCCTCCAGCTAGGTGAGTTTTTTTTTTTCTCCAAAACCAGAATTAAACTCTAACATGCTAAACAATTCAAGCACATCAGTTAACAAGAGTGCTTATTTACACTGAAATTGTTCACTGCTGTTGCTGAAGGCAAAAATGTATACACTTAGGATGGATTTTAGTCTAGCACTGAGGTTTTGACCTTCATCATACTGTTAATGTCTTGGATTTGATTAATGAGCCCAAGTACTGGAAAGGCTAGCCAAAAAGTGAGTGACTTTGTCTAGCAAAAGCATTTTCAAACACAACACAGACAAGGGATGGAAGGGAGAGAGGGGAATCCCTCCTTTGGAGCAGAACAGGATGCACAGGGAGAATTGTGTACATGAAAAGGACTCTACACTAGCATGTGAAAACCTGGAAAAGAGCTGCCACATGACATAGATTGCAAAGGACAAAGATGTTTGAGGATGGCATTGCAGGTGTGCATGTAAGCATGTGAACACTGAGCAAAAGGTTCGGCTGTGGCATAGTGGTTAAGGTATTTGCCTAACAGTCACAAGGTATAAGGTTTGGTTCTTATCTATGGGCACTGTCAGGATATGGACTAGGCACCTGATGGTCTGCATACTGACTGCCTAGTATTTATGTCTCTAATGGGCAGAGACGGTCTGTAAATCTTGGTGTAGCATATATGTACCCTTTAGAATAACCCGTAAGGCACATAAGCTTGCTGGATACGTTTGGGATGCTTGTTTAAGCTTAAAAAGGTCCCAGCGGTGGTCAGCCTAGTATATACACCTGTGAACCTGTTACAAAACCAATGCTCAGAACAGTAGGATAATCAGAAAGTCCCAAATCCTTATATCTCCGAAACTGCAGTACCTTAGAATTTTAAGAGGCCAGAAACTGAATGCAGTAATGCCTTTAGTCATGTGTCTGTTCCTTTCTCTGTAGATTTATATGTCTGTAATATGGTTGCACCATGGAACATGACTTTTTTCTTAATTTCCCAAATGGTTGAGGAGGCAAGTTGCAGTATAGCTGTACTAATAAAATATTCTGCTTTACGCTGTGTATGCTTCTGGTATAATCTGAGGCCTAAGGTTAGGGTGGTTGTGTTGTGTGAGACAAGAGTCCTTATCCTGCATGAGAAGCATGCTAGCTTCTGCTTTACTTCCCATTGACCCCCCCCCCCCAGCCAGCCTTTACTAATGTAGATTAGTTGGTGTACCACAATCATCAGCAATAAGGCACGGTGTTTGAGTACGATAAAAGGATCAGAGCTCATAGCTGATGCATTCAGTTTTAAATGTAATTTATTAATTTGGTAACTGGATGTGTGACCTGGTGTGTTTTGGACAGTTTTCAGACACAACACAGACAAGGGTAAATGCAGTTTATACAAACAGTTTAGAGTAGCATATCAAATCAAAATAAAAGTAGCAGGGCAAATCCCTGCAGACCTGAAGGGGGGAGGCGACATGTAGACTGCACACATACAATGACAGGAAGTCTGAATTGAGCCTCAGTCCTTGAACCTGTGTATCAGAAGTGTTAACAATAGTCACTTTTCTACCCTTGTTTTGAATAATTAAGATCATATTCCTGACCTTACTTTTTTTCTTTGGTTATAATGTATATAGTGCTTCTCTGTAAATTTAGAACTCTTAACATTTAAACTACACTTGCATGTGAAATATGAATGGATTCCACATGCTTTGCAGTTATGTTCCATATTTTATAAGTAAGTTAGATTTACTTCATACTTTCACTTGTCTTTGGCAAGTCAGACCTGCAGTGTACATGTGCAGTACATGTCCTATTCTACTGTTGTA
This sequence comes from Protopterus annectens, assembly GCF_019279795.1. Classification (NCBI taxonomy): domain Eukaryota; kingdom Metazoa; phylum Chordata; order Ceratodontiformes; family Protopteridae; genus Protopterus; species Protopterus annectens. The sequence goes on along the minus strand of NC_056747.1, from coordinate 915,917,315 downwards.
GTATTCATAACATGAGATGGTCCTTGCCAAGGGCAACCTGATGTTTGTCTGGCATACCAAAGCCTTTTACTGCTTACAAGTATGTGGGATGTTGCACGTATGCACCTCATGTATGTAGGGCATAAATGCGTTGTCTGCATGTACTATCCTTAGAACTTCTCTGCCTACAATCTGGACACCATCTTTGATTGTCTATCTGCTCACCCGAGTTGTTTGCTATTGTAACAAGTCATTTCAGATAAGTGCCCTGCTGTTTTTTTTTTTTTCTCCTTATTTGCTACTCTGTCAGGTTTTCATCCTCAACCCCTTTTCTCATGTCATCCAAGAAAGACAAATGCTAGTGTGAGAGACAGATACAGTCAAGAGCAGTGCTTATTTTGCTTAGTGCCTAGTCACGCTCATAAATTTTGTTCTGTTGCCAGGGCTGTGTGTCTGAGACTTTGTGTAGTTGTCTGTCCTTGCTATTTGTCTAGAAAATCAGTGTCTTAAACGTTTAGCAAAAGATGCTATATAGGGTATGTCTGGGTCTTCTACTTAGTTAATTGTGAAGAGAAAGGCCAAACAGCCTAGGTCTGGTTCTTCAGCTGTGCCTGCTACATTGGACATCTCTCTTGAGGCAGATGAAGGCCCGGAGGTCCATCCTGTACTTGTTTCAGATTTTTTGGCTGAAACTTGTTCTGAGTTCACCGTGGATCAGACAGGCATGTCGAGACTGTGCAGGCATCTGCTTCAGATGTTCAGGGGGAACCAAGACTCATGATTTCAGAAGGCCCTGGAGGGATCCCCGAAATGTCCGTTAGGGAGGAAGTCACAACTACAATGGTGGAGTGCAGGCCAATGTCGGGCCCTTCCACTTTTCATAAGGAGGACATGCACATTAAGAAGAAGCAAAAGACCAAGCATTCTACTTCTCCCAGAGATCCACAAAGTAAATGGCAGAGTTTTACCCAAGGCGTATTTAATAATCTCTTGGCCCTCAAGTTTCCTTCTGGTGTCTCTGTCCCCACTCTGCCTTGGGACAGCTTCACCACAAAAGAGAATTAGGGAAGAGGATTATTCTGAGGAATAATTTTCTTCAGATTATGAATCCTTAGCCTACTCTACCAGATTCCTTCTCCTCTGGAGTATGCTTCTCCAGAAGAGGAGTCGAACGGTACCGATTCCACAGAAGTAAGCTTTTTTATGGGAGAAACAATTTCCAGTATAAGGGAGTTTTTCAAATTGGATAGTTCCTAGGTTAGTGATGTGCAGAAGCAATACTGTAACCTATTGCAAAGGGAGTCCCCTTCTCCTTCTGTTGTTCGTTCAGTTTTGCCTGCCTTATTGGATGCTTTTATTTCAGCATCCCAAACTCCAGATTCTCTGCCCCTGGCCCATAAGAAGCCAAACTGCTTTTACAAAGTGCCAGAGGATAGCAAATTTCTTTTAGATGTCCATAAGTGATCCTTCTGTGGTTTCTGTGGCTTCATGTAAACCTTCCAAATTACTGCCATCTGCTTCTGATCTCCCTTCTGTTAAGGAAGGCATGACTATGGAAGGGCTGAGGAAGAAGGTCTATACTTCTGCTTCCCTAGCTTTCCATGCTATTAATTATTACTTATATGACCAGATATGCTTTGGCTATTCTTTCACAGGCCACACAAAGTTATTTCTGATTTTTCTAATTCAGAAGGAAAAACTAACACCTTGTTTTTGTTAGGAGCTTCTTCTCAGGTTGCAAGACGTTCAGTTAAGTGTAATTGTGATGCAGCAGAGATATCTTCTAGAGTACCTGCATCAGACTCCATTTTGAGAAGGTATTCCTGGTTAAGACTTCGACACTTGCCAGATGGCATTAAAGCTATGTTACTGGGTGCTCCTGTTGATAATAAAGCTTTGTTTGGTTCTACTGATGGTGATTTAAGATGTCCTTCAAGGATGCATCTGCAGTCCTTACATATGGGTTGTCCTGCCTCAGGCAGCCCTTCGGTCGGCCGGATTCCAAAGTCTGGGTCCGGCATCGGCTGATGTCACCCTTTCCCCGACGTCAGAGCGCCTGGGGTATAAAAGCGTCAGCCAACGCTATCTTCCTCAGTCTTTCTTGCCACGTGGTGCCCGAAGCAGAAGCAGTTCGCAAGTGCCGGTCGGCCAGCTCCTGTAACTTCAGCTACCGAAGACTTCAAAAGCTAAGTACCCCGTTGGGGACTCTTTCTTACCTCAGCCGATGTCAGATCAAACGCTTAAAGTTAATAATTGCTTAACTTGTGGTTAACAAATACCTCATAAGGATTTCCATTCTTACTGCCTCCCCTGCCTAGGCCCAGACCACGATGTCTCTGCCTGTACTGCCTGTGCCTCCTTCAATCGACGCACTCTTAGGTGTCGGTCGGAGTTTGCAGAGGAATTTTTTGGGGCTAGTTATTGTTATAATATGCCGTCGGAGACTCCGACTTCTCATTTAACCAAAAAACGGAAGGACAAGGACCGACACACGCGGTCCGTGGTTTCGGCTGAAACCACGCCTAGGCGTGGAGCACCCAGGCCTCCTGCATCCATGTCCATAAAAGCATTTACTAGGGCTAAAGCTGCTAAACAGCCAAAATCTCTGCCTCCCAAGGCTATTCCTCAGGGATCCACTACAGGTTCACAGATTTTAAGTTTGGCTGAGGACCTTATTTCCTTAATTAGGGGCTCTCAGCCACATCCGGACAGGGGCTCTCAACCTCCTCTGGACAAAAGGCCCAGGGTTGAGCTCTCTGATCCCCAGTCCTCTGATGAGGCCTCAGATGGCTCTGCTTTATCAGACTACCAGGAGGAGGCCTTTACGGCCTACGAGGATTCTGATGCAGAGGAGTCTATTCCCTCGGCCTCCCCTCCTGAAGAGCTGTCCTTTGGGGAGACCCTTCACTCCATGAGAGAGCATTTCCAATGGCAGGGCCAGGAATTCTCCGATTCCAGGAAGAGATTAAGGACCTTTTTGCATTTACCTCAGCATAGACCTTTGGCTATCCCTCCTGTTTTAAATGTCATTGATGATGTGTATTCTGAGTCTAGCATTACCCCTGACTCCCTTCCTCCGGCTCCTGTCAAACCCGACAGGTACTACAGGGTCCCGGACTCGCATCATTTCCTTTACAAGGCCCACTCTGCTGACCCAGAAACTATTTCCCAGGGCCTTAAAGGGGTTGCAACTGCCACTACTAAAAATCCACTCCCCCTCTGAAAGGGAGTCCAGGGCTTTAGAGAGGTGGGGTAAAAAAGTGTATACTACTTCCACTCTTTGTATGAGGGCATTAAATTGTCAATTCCATATGATACAGTACCAAGAGTATTTGTTAGATGAATTGCATAAAAAACTGCCTTCACCTGAACCCCTAGATCGCAAGTCAGTTCAGGATCTGGTACAGAACTCACAACAGGTCAGCAACCATTTCTTGCAGTGTGGTTATGATGCATTGGAAGCTTCATGTAGGTCAGTAATGACAGGTGCAGTCATACGTAGGCATGCTTGGCTGAAGGAACAAACCCCGCCAGATCATGTTAAAGCAAAGCTGCTGGATGCACCACTGGAAAAGCAAAAGTTATTTGGCTCCACTGCTCAGGAGGTCTTAAAGAAATTTGAGGAAAAGGCTAAATCTGTACAAACAGTCAAATATTTTCTCCAGGTCCGACCACCAAGATTCAGCAGAAATTGGCCTTCTAAGAATTGGTCCTTTCCAGACACAGAGAGATTTCAAAGAGGCAAGAACAGGCGTGCCAGAGGTAGAGGGCAAGCTAGAGGCTCCTACAGAGGACGTCAGTGGCAGCCTCCTAACCAGAGAGGTAGTGCAGGACCTACAACTGCTGCACAAGGACAGACTCAATGACTTCACCTTGACCCCGCCAACCAGGGCTCAAGACCCCGCCAACCAGGGCTCAATTGGAAGCACCTTTGGGCGGAAAGCTATCTTTATTCTCAAGAAATTGGCACAGTATTACAAGGGACAAATGGACACTGCAAATAATAGACAAAGGATACAGGTTCCATTTTCATACATTACCAAAAAGAAAAGGCATGCCAAACCTGCCACCGAATCAAAGGGCAGAGGCTTTAAAACAAATTGCCAACCTATTGCAAATGAAAGCTATAGAAAAGGTTCCTCTCACAGAACAAGGCCAAGGATTTTATTCCAGACTATTCCTTGTCCCAAGAAAAGAAAAACAATGGAGGCCTATTCTCGACTTGTCCGCACTGAATACTTATCTCATTGTGCCAAAATTCAAAATGCTGACCCTACAGCAACTCCTTCCCATGCTGGGTAAGGGGTCTTGGCTGGTAACTCTAGACCTCAAGGAGGCATACCTGCATGTCCCTATCAGACAAAGTTGCAGAAGACACTTCAGATTTCTTGCAGGTTCAGAGCATTATCAATTCTCAGCATTGCCCTTTGGCTTATCTACTGCGCCCAGAGTATTCACAAAATGCCTGGCATCAGTAATTGCACACCATAGACTTCAGGGGATTCAAATATACCCATATCTGGACGACTGCCTTATACAAGTGGACAGCCAACAAACTTTGGTAAAACACTTGAATTATGCCATCCGCCTACTTCAGGCCTTGGGATACACAGTCAACATTCACAAATCAAGACGTGTTCCATCCCAAAGAATAACTTTCCTGGGTGCGGAACTAGACACAACCACCCAAATGGCTTTTCTCACAGAAGAAAAACAAAGACAACTACCGGATTACTTTGAAAATCTGACAAAACAAACTCAGCTGACTGCAAGGAAAATCCTGCAGGCCCTGGGTTACATGGCATTGTGCATTCTTCTGATTCCACAAGCAAGGCTGCATATGAGGAAACTACAATGGTACCTAAGGAGTTTATGGTCTCAGCACAGTCACAGCCTAGAAGCTTTGATACCACTCATTCCATGCATTCAAAATGAATTTCTGTGGTGGGCTCAAGCAAGCCTGTCAAACAGGGGCCTGCCCTTCAGCAAACCAATAACCAGCCAAACCATTACATCGGACGCTTCAGACCATGGATGGGGAGCACACATGGAGGGCAGATGCATCCAAGGACTATGGTCACAGAAAGAATTGCGCATGCACATAAACCAAAAGGAAATACTGGCAGTGATGCATGCAATCGAGGCCTTCAAACACTTTCTGCATCAAGGCCACCTGCTAATAAGGACAGACGATACCACAGTTATGTGGTAAATAAACAAGCAAGGAGGTACCCATTCCTACCCTCTTTGCAGGCTGGCAATGAATCTTTGGGAGCTTTCCCTAAAACTCAATATAGAGCTGCAATCCCAGTTTGTGCCAGGAAAAGACAATATACTGGCGGACAGCCCAAGCAGAAATATCATGAATCCACACGAATGGATGCTGCACCCAGACATCTTCCTTCAGATAACACAATCATGGGGGAGGCCGGACATGGATCTTTTTGCCTCCCACCACAACCATCAGCTGAAGAAATTCTGCTCAAGGACATACCACCCACAAGCATGGAAAGTGGACGCCCTCTCTTTCAGCTGGAACACTAACAGTGTATGCATTTCCACCTCTTCCATTAATGACCAAGGTCTTACTGAAAATCAGGACAGAGCAGCCAGAAGTGATCCTGATAGCTCCGGACTGGCCAAGACAGCACTGGTACCCACTGCTTAGGAGCATGTCACGCACGAAACCGTGGCCTCTACCACAATGGTCACTTCTTCTGACACAGCACAATTACAAAACTCTGCACTGCAGCCTGAAAACCCTGCAGCTGACAGCCTGGAGAATACCTTGACTCCTCACCAGGAAAAGCTATCCAAGAGAGTGAAGGATATCATCATGGAAGCTCGCAGGCCTTCCACAAGAAAGGCATATTCAGCAAAATGGAAAAGATTCCGCACTTGGAGCACCGCAAAGGGCCTAGATGCGACAGTGATGAGCATGGCACATATCCTGGAATACTTGGCAGAAATGCTCCACAATGGCCTTTCTTACTCTTCCATAAAAATTCATGCTTCAGCAATTTCAGCAGAATACAATACTGATCCACCTGTCTTCTCTCATCCTCTCCTAAGGCAGTTTCTAAGAGGAATTAAAAACATCAATCCTCCAAGGAAACCACCAGTGCCTACATGGGACCTTAACTTCATGTTGGAAAAGTTAACTCTACCTTCCTTTGAACCAGCAGCATCTTCAGAACTACAGTTCCTGTCTTGGAAGGCTGCCTTCCTTCTGGCCATAACCTCAGCAAGAAGAGTATCTGAATTGCAGGCCCTCATGGCAGTACAACCATTTCTTATTTTTCATCAGGACAGAGTCTCTTTGAGAACCAATCCTTCATTCATGCCAAAGGTGGTATCCAGGGTCTCATTGAACCAAGCTATTCACCTGCCTACCTTCTTTCCAAATCCACAAAACAAGGGGGAGAAGCGTCTGCATACCCTGGACATTCACAGACAGTTGCGCTACTACTTGGACAGAACTAAGACTTACAGAAAAACTGACCAGCTGTTTGTAGCATATGCTGCTGGTATACAAGGAAAAGCAATTTCCAAACAGACAATTTCAAAATGGATAGGAATTTGCATTCGATTCTGCTCCTCTTTTCATGGCAAAACTGTGCCAGCTAACATTAGACCTCATTCCACCAGAGCCACAGCCACCTCCACAGCCTTCTTACGAGGGGTGGCTTCCAAGGACATTTTAGAAGCTGCTACATGGAGCTCCGTGCATACATTTTCCAAGCATTAAAACTTACCCTTATATTCCAGATCCAGAGCAGGCTTTGCTACGGCAGTCCTGCAGGGCATTTTAGCTACACCATCCTTTTCTTAGATCTTACCACCCCCAGCTTGGCTATGGTATTCTACCCATATGTAAGGACTGCAGATGCATCCTTGAAGGACATAGTACAGTTTTGTACCTACCATAAATGTAGATGTCCGATAGGTATGCATCTGCAGTCAGGGTTACCCTCCCTCCTCCCCCTCTGTGGTATTTCTTGGGTATTTATCCCTCTTACAGCTAGCTGGGGTTATCTGTTATGGTGTATTTGTTTTATATTACTGTGCATGTTTGGAATTTTTTGCATCTCTCCAAATTTAGCCTTCCTTAGAGGGCACCTGGCATCTGGGGCAAGAAAAACTGAGGAAGATGGCGTCGGCTGGCGCTTTTATACCCCAGGCGCTCTGACGTCGGGGAAAGGGCGACATCAGCCGACGTCGGACCCAGACTTTGGAATCCGGCCGACCGAAGGGCTGCCTGAGGCAGGACAACCCATATGTAAGGACTGCAGATGCATACCTATCGGACATCTACATTTATGGTAGGTACAAAACTGTACTTTTTTGCAGGAGAAAGTTAAGGAGCTACAGGATTTGAAATCACATTTTTGTCTCACCTGTACCTAATTTTTACAGAAATTATCGCTCCAAGACTGCTTTTGTGTGAAAACAGGCTTGCACTCCTCCATCTATGACTAAAAAGGGTGGCAGGAGGCCTCCTCCACCAAAGACTTCTCTGGTCTACTCATGACCAGAAGCGGCCCTTTCCTGACAAGCCAGGTAATGTGTGACTACTGCTCTCACCACAGCTTTATGCCTCTTTCCCTTCATCTTTCTCTGTCTCTTCCAGTTTGGACAACTTTAGTCAGGACACGTGGGTTCTTTCCATTATTCAAAATGCTTATTTCATTGTCTAGAAATATATTCCTCCCTTCATGGGCATTCCTCAGTGTCCACAGGAACAGCTGCATTTATTTGCAGAGTTCCTTCAGAGCATGTTTAATCAGGAAGAACAATTCAGGAGGTTCCACTCACTCACAGAGGTAGAGGATTTTATTCCAGAATGTTTCTAGTGCCCGGAAAGAATGGTCCCTGGAGACCAGTTCTGGACCTATCTCACTTCAACACCTTCTTGAAGTTTCCTTCTTTCCCCATGCTATCCCTTCAGACCTTACTTCCTCTCATTCTTCCTCGGGCTTTTATATTGCATCACTGGATATAAAGGATGCCTACCTTCAAGTTCCTATTCATCCCCTTTACAGGAATTTTTATGTTTCTCTATTGCTTCCTTGAATTTTCAGTTCTCTGTTTTGCCCTTTGGCCTTTCTGCTGCCCCAAGGGTGTTCACCAAATGAGTAGCACGTGTAATAGCTTTCTCCAGGCTTCAAGGCATCCAAGATTTCTCTTATTTAGACAAGCTTCTGATTCAAGCATCTTCCCCAGATATGTTTCTGCAGAACCTGCGCTTTACCATTTCACTTCTGTAAAGGCTGGGATTCACTGTAAATTTCACAAAATAATGTCACAATTTCTCAGGATCATGTTTTTCCTGGGGTGAAGGATACAGACAGACCTTATGCTAGCTTCTTTCCCTCTTCCAAAGGCTCTGTCCCTCATTTCTTTTTTCCAAACTCTTCTCCCTCTACACTCTGTCACAGCCAGGGAGTTTCTCAGACTTTTGGTATTCATGACATGCACCATTCCAATGTTACCTTTGACCAAACTTCACACAAGTAAGTTTCAGTGGTTCTTAAACAGTTTGGATGCATCCTGCACAATCCCCTAGAGGCACTGGTTCCTCCTCTTCCTTGTCTGAAGAAGGAACTCCAATGGTGGATTAAGCAGATGGCCTTGAACCCAGATCCCCCTCTTCATCCTCCTCTTTTAATCTCAAGTGCTGTTCACAGATGCTTCAGATGTAGGTCGAGGAGCAGCCTTCGGCTCCATGAAGGTACAGGGGGTCTGGCCACCTTCCCAAAGGAAGGAGCACGTCAATATCAAAGAGATGAGTGCTTCTGCTGGCCCTTCAGGCTTTTCATCCTCGTTTCCTTCCAGATCCTCAAGTTGTTTACAGACAACATCCTAGTCCTCTAGTATGTAAACAGACGTGGGGGGGGGGTGAAATCTTATCTTTGCAGGGTAAGCTCTCATGGCTTGGGTGCTTGCATTTCAGTATCCTGTCACTCTTTAGGCAATGTACATCTCCTCCAGTCAGAAATATGTGGCAGACACTATGAGCAGGTCCTTGACTCATTCCCATGAATGGAATTTTCACAGGTATGTGTTTCTGGGGGTTCACTTCTAAATCTCGAATCTCAAAATACTGAACTCAAAATCACGAAAGCACAAAATACTGAAAAGTCATAATACTGAATCTCATAATATCGAAAAACATACAGGATAACAACACTTACTATATTGCAGCGCAAGTGCATACAGAAACAATGAAAAGACAAACCATATTAGTCTATTCTAACTGTAAGCAGGGGGTCAAGCACCCCTGCAGAGTTCAGGCGCCTAGGCAGCGAGACATTTCCCTGTGGTAAATTTGATTGGGGACACATGGCTGAAGTGACTTTCAGCTGCAGAGAAATATGGCTGTTTGCAAATTCCCTGTGGGCAAAGAGAAGCACACCCTGCCATGCTCACAGCTTTAATAACCAAACGAATGGTGGCAGAAGCAGTAATGAGTGTTGTGCTCAGTGTACTGTACATACTTATGTAACTACAGAATGTAGAAGTGTGCTACAGCATGGAGGAAATCCTGCAGGATACTGTAGTCACATTTATGCTCCAGTATGTGTTTTAGGTAATGTTTCCTAGACACTGTGAAGGGGGTAGCGGTCCACACACTCCAATTATAAAGGCACTATCCATTGTGCACTGCATTTTTTACTAGCTTCTGGCCAGCCTGCTGCTGATGCCTACAATATTGCCTGCTGTCTCATGTTCCCTTCTGGGACCATGGACATTGTTTTTCCTCTGTGCATTTAGTTACTGAAGTTATGGGCATGGCAGCGTATGCTTCTCTTTGCCCACAGGGAATTTGCAAACAGCCATATTTCTCTGCAGCTGAATGTCACTTCAGGCATGTGTCCCCAATCAAATGTACCACAGGGAATTGTCTCACTGCCTAGGTGCCTGAACCCACCTCTGCACCCCATATGTGGGCGGCTGCACACCCCCTGCTACTTAAATATAACAACTCGAGATCACACTTCACTACACTAAGATGGGTTATGTTGTAGTATAGTAAATTAAAAGGGAACATGACTAAGGTTACAACAGGCAGTGCGGTCATGAAGCATATAATGGTATGTTTGCCATTTTCTTCTGTGAAGTGTGATCTCAGAGTTGATATATTTAAGTAGCAGGGGCTGTGGGGGGTGCAGGGGGCTTGCCCCCCGCTTATAGCTGAAGAGTACGTTTCTGTATGTACTTGTGCTGCAGTATAGTAAATGTTGGTGTCCTGTATGTTTTTCGATTATTATGAGATTCACTATTATGAGTTTTCAGTATTTTGAGCTTTCGAGAGTTTGAGTTCAGTATTTTGAGATTCGAGATTGAGCTTTCGAGATTATGAAGTGAACCCGTTTCTGAACATTGTTCACCAGTGGGTTACTCATCGAGTACATTTTTTTGCCTCCCCTCTAAACAGAGTCCCACGTCCTCTGGTTTGGAAGGTGGACACCCTATCTTTTTCTTGGAAGGGGATATTTCTTTATGCACCCCCCCCCCCCATTCTGAAGGTCCTGTTCAGTATTCAGGAGAAACCCAAAAACTTGCTGGTGACTCCCTTTTGGCCAAAACAGCATTGGTTCTCTCTTCTGCATTTAGCCAAGGGCAGTTATCCCATGTTACCTCACAGGATGGATGACCTCACACAAGGCAAAGGATCTCTTATCTACCCCCCACCTGTTCACTCTGCAGCTGACTCTGTGGGTGCTAGAATATGGATTCTTTTCAGACACCTTTTTTTTCTTGGGATGTGCTTAGAGTTCTGCATGAGGCCAGAAAACCCAGTACTAAGAAATCCTACTCATCTAAGTCGAAGAGGTTTTTTTGCCTGGTGTCTTTCACATAACTCGGATCCATTGATTGTGGATGTTCCACTGGCTCTCTGTGTGAATTGCTCAATGCTGGGTTGGCCTTTTCCTCTGTCAAGGCCCACTTGTCAGCTGTTTTTGCATGTCTGCATTTATCTTCTCCTTCAGCTTTTAGGTTTGAGGCTAAACAATTCCTCAAAGGCATTCTACACATCAGACCCCCCAGGAAGCCCGTTCTCCTTGGGATCTTAATTTGGTTTTGGAAAAACTGACTTTGGCTCCTTTTGAGCCTGTGGCTGCAGATTCTTTGCAGCATTGCTCTTAAGACTGTTTTGTTAGCTTTGACTTTAGCCAGACTGGTGTCTGAGCTTCAAACCCTTATGGTTTCTCCTCCTTTTTTGGCTTTCCATAAGGACAGGATGTCCTTTCATACTAATCATTCATTCATTTATTTATGTATATTTATTTATTATTTATTAGCATTTGTTGACCAGGAAAAGTCCACTGGGTCAGAGACCCATTTTTAGTGGAGGCCCAGGGAAGAAAAGCTCCTCAGAGTATTACAAAGAGACACTGTTTAACATATGATTAAAAGTATTAGATATATAATGGGTAGTAAAACATTTTACAATTTACAATTCCTAGGACTACATTAATATTGCATTAGGAATCATTACATAGGTTAAGATTCCAAAGAAAGCACAAGGGCTCCACAAAAAACAGTAAACACAAAAGAAAAACGAAGCCCAGCGACGTACAATAAAGCTCCCAGTCGGCAGAAACTGTTAAGTTACTTAATTCTCAGCGTAGGTTCTGGGCTTCGTTTTTCTTTTGTTTACATAGGTTAAGATGTTACTTCAGTAGAAACACATGGATTGTAATACAGTACTTTCTTTGCTGCAGACAGTGTAGTTTACAGTATTATTGTGAAAGGCTTTGTGTTGCTTACATATGCCAGTCTAGGATTTTGTGCTGTTTAAGGAGGTTTGCGTCTAAGGGATGAGCAAGATGGATTATTCAGATAATGAGATTTTAGAGCTACTTTGAAAGATTTTGGATGGTCAATTTGGTTTATTTTGGATGGTAGGATGTTCCATAGTTTGGCGATTGAATAGGAGAACAGACATTGTCCGGCTTTTTTGTTGGGTTTTGTTACAGAAAGCATGAGCTTACAGGAAGATGTTGGTGTTCTTTTGGAGGTGTACGTTTGTAGGAGTGAACCACTCCTATTATTCTAGTCATTATTGCATTCCTTCCTTTGCAGGCTCTGACTCACCCTTTACCCTCCCCTCCCCTTCCCTCCTCACTCAGTCTCTCAGACCTTAACTGCCTCACTTCATCTCAACTCCAAGCACATATTCAACTGACTTGCACCTAGCTTCCTCTCACTACCACGTATACTACTCATTCAGTCTCCTCTCTTACTCCTCTATCTTCTCCTTCCTTCCCATTAGCCCTTCTGGCTGGTCCTACATTTGTGTGGCGCATCTGCTTTATATCTGAGTTTAGTGCAGTATTTGTATACAAGATTTAGGTTTATGAGTTTAGAACAGTATCCATTTGAGCTTAGTACTATCTGTATATACATCCTACCTTTATTCCTAGCCTTTGGCTAGATATGGGTATATCTGTTCATTACTATGTTTCATATTGTCTGTATAGCTAATGTTTGCTGCAGTATGTAATGTGAAATTGTTCAATCTCGCCGTTTGTTCTTACGCATGGGTTCAGAACCGATCCTCGGCTCCGAGACGGCCACTTCTTCAGCTCTGCATTTTGAGAAAGCTCGAGGCACAGTCCTATGTTGCAACTATTTGTAGGATTTTTAAACACAAGTAGTGAATATTTAAAATTTACTTATACTGAAGGTAAAAATGGATTACCATACCTGGACACTCAACATCTCTTACAATGATGGTAATATATATTCTACCATTCATAGGAAGAGCACTTTTTCTAATAGTTATTTAGCATACAGCAGTTGTCATCCACATAAAGTTAAACAAAATGTTTTTAAAGGGCAATGTCTCCGTGTAGCACGTATGGTATCAAATTTTGAAGACATGAAAAAAGAATTACAGTTTATTAAAAGTTTATTTATTCAAAGAGGATATCCAGAAGAAATGATGGACACAATAATAACATAAGTTACAAACCAATGGAATATTAAATATAGACCACTTTTGGGAGTTGGTGATATAATTTTTCAAAATGATGATATTAATTCCCATACAAATACACTAAATAATAACCATCATAAAAGGTTTATACTACAATACAACATGGGTGTAGACCAGATCAAAAAGATTATTTTTAAATTTTGGTATTTGATTAGTAGTGACACTAGTTTAATAAAATTATTGGGATCTAAACCTAATTTTATATATAAAATGGGTAAAAATATGAAATATCTTTTGGAACACAGACATAGTGAGGGGAAAAATAAAAACTATTTAAATAATAACACGAAGTAGTAAATGTGGATTTTGCAATCAATGCAGATATATGTCTTTGGAAAATAAAATACAACTAAGGAATGGCTTAAAATCTAATATAAAATGTAGATATGGTAATTGCAATACAAAAAATGTAATATATTTAGCAAAGTGTAGTAAATGCTCAGGTTTTTACATTGGAAAGACAGAAAGATGTCTTAAAAAACGTATATATGACCATATATACAGCATCAAGACTAAGGATAAAACTAATGCACTATCCAGACATGTAGAGACTGAATGTGTTGATCATAATTTTATGTTTAGCATTCTTGACGTTATTGATATAGATCCTAGAGGTGGTGATGTTAAAAGTTTACTTGCATATAAAGAAACGTGGTGGCAGATATATTTAGATGCCACCACTTTTCCTGGTTTAAATGAATTTATATTTACTAAATCGTTATTATTAGTATAAAGTGAGATATTTAACAAGAATATGACACACAATTATATATTTATTTATTAATAATTTATTACTTGTTAATATTAATTTTAAATTTTTATTTATAAATGTATTTATACATGAATTCATTATAATATTTATATATATAAATAAAATAATTTACAATCATATATAAAATAAAGTTTTTAGTTAAGGTTTACTATTAAATTTTATATATATAAAAAATTTTTATGAAATTTTAATAAGTTTTTAATATACTTTTAAATATTTTTTTTTTTTATATATGTTGGTTGAAGTACGAATATATAACAGTCCATACCCATCTTCGCTGTCTATGTTGCTGTTATAGTTATAGTTATTGTTATTGTATTAATTATTATCATCACTATTATTGTCATTTAAAATACCAGTTATTTAATTAATCAAATTGTATTATCTAGAACATCATTATTTGTATTTATTTGCACACAAACATATATATTTGGTCATTATTAGTTAATTTTTTTATATACTAATAGGTTCGCTGATGTTCTTGTTACACTGTTCATACAAAATGTTTATGTATTAATATGATAGTATTTTATTGAGACCTCATATTTTACTGATGCATTTACTGATGCATTTATTTAAAGCACAGTATTTTATGTATTATGTATATTACTGGTAGACTATTTTTTGCAACCATTTGCACAACCATATGCACATACATTTGTATTTGTATATATGTGTTAGTATGTTTTTAAATATTAATGAGTAGTTTTGGCGCCACTAAGGTTACTTAAGAAGCAGATTCATAAGTAATTAGTAGCTCTGATGAAGACCAGTAATGGTTGAAAGCGCTTAACTCTACTAGTTTGCCTTTTTTGTTTATTTGTTTACCAGTCTGCTTATCGAATTTGTTCGTGTTCCACTATTTTTGTCATTAAACTGTGGATTATTAACGGCAGTCATTTGGCACTTATTGGTGCGCTCCTGGCTTTACCTTTAATTTAGTACAGATAGTTGATAGCAAAATATTAGTCTTTTACTAGTGTAGTTGTAGTGGGATTATTATTATTATTATTTTTTTATAAAGTTTTCGCTAAAGGCAATATTTAGGCCTATTATCCTGTCTGGGTCGACAGGTGTTTTTTCTTTAGGAAAGGCTTAAGTCCATAGACTTTTTTGTGTGTGTGTTATCTTTATATATGTATACATACTTTTAAATATTTAGGTGTTTATATATATATATATATCTTCGGAGTGTTACAACATGTCTGAGAAACAAAAATCAGGTTTCAAGAAATGTCAGTGCGGACAAAAAATGTCCATCACAGATAACCACTCTTCCTGCGTCTACTGTCTTGGCCCTCTCCACTTACAGGAGGACTGTTCTATTTGTCATTCCTTTAGTGGGAGGGTCATGATGGAGAGGCGCAGGAAGTTAGTAGACAGGGGTTTAAAACCCGAGTTTCAGGCGGCCCTTGACAAGGCTGAATTGGTTTCCAAGTCTTCGAAGGGTTCCAAGTCTTCGAGAGTGTCGGAGCCAAAGTCTTCGGCTCCGAGCACCTCCATTAAGATTCGGACACCGGCTCCACAGACTTCGGAGTCGGCTGTCTAATGTATATCTTTGATCGAGACTCCGGGCTTGGAGCCGGTTTCGGAGGTTCCGCCGCCATCGATCCTTCACTCGGTGACTACTTCGACCCGCTCTTCGAGACCCTTATCTGATTCAGATGTGGATCGAGTGATACAGAAGTTAATGGAGAACTCGGCCCTTTCCAAATTGATCGAAGTTTCATCCCAGCTGGTTTCGAAACTCGAAGCCCTCCCTGGGTCATCTACTGCTCCTCCTCTGAGACCTGTCGAGTCTTCAGAGCCAAGAGTCGAAGTTCCGATGATGGTAGAACCCTCGATACCAAAGCCTACAGCCGTGCTTTCGGTACCGTTGATCTCGACGCCCTCGGAACGGATCAAGGGGTCCCGGAGTCGACTATCGTTCCTGGGTTCTGGGGCGGACAGTCGAACCGAGCTGTCGGTACCGACTCTCCCCCTAGGACCCTCGGCTCAGATTAGTTCAGCACCGTCCTCTGGGTCGGAGCCCGGACCCCCGATCTCAGGGATTGTTCCTGGTTTCTCGGAACCAGGGATGTCCTTGGATCCATGTACCAGTGCCTTCGTCGCCATGAGGAAGGTCTTGTCGAAACAGACACATATCTCATCGGATTCTTCTTCTCCTCCCCCTAAGGGCCCATGTTCGACTTCTGTATCCTCGGCTCCTACAAAGCGTCGAGACCCAATGCCTCAGCTGCCCCCAGAGGGTGCTCCCGGTTCCTCGGACGCTTCTCCAGAAGCCCCATCTGAAGTACCACCAAGGAAAAGACTGTGCAAGAGAAGGCACATAGATTCCCCACAGGAATCTCTTACATCAGATACAGATTTAGATGAAGCAGAAGGGTCCCCACGGTCCCCCTCGGAGGATGTCTCCTTTGAGGACATCCTGGAGATCCTAAAACAGAGGGGAGATTGGCAGCCACTTAACCCTTCGGTGGACGAATCAGTATTGCTGAAGGCATTCGGAGCTCTACCTTCTACCTCCTGGGTGACCCCTCCCTTTGACGAACTTATGGACTTGATAGCTCGTAGGGCTTGGGAGACACCTGACACGGTGGAACCAATTCCCCGCAGACAGAATAAGTTTATAACAGCCCCCCAGGACAAGAGTTTTCTTACCAAGGGTGTTGCAGTGGATACTATGGTGGTGGCGGCAGCCACTAAGAAGGACATGTCAGAGTCCTCTTCCACTGTCCATCCTTTTAATAAGGATTCTAGGACGATGGACCGATATGGGAAGCGAGTTTTCAGTTCTGTGACTTTTTCCATGCGATTGCTGAACTACTTGACGCATTTTGCGCGTTTACAGAGGGATCTCCTCAAGGAACTCGGAGATGCTCTCCAGGGTCGCACAGATGCTGCTGTTACCGAGAAAGTGACAGCACAACTTAATACCCTTAACTCTGTAGTCAACTCCTCCATGAGGCTCATTTCGTATGCGGCCGAAGGTGCGAGTAGAGCGGCAGCTTCAGCGATTGCACTTGGGAGACAGTCCTGGCTGCGGCTGTGCTCCTTTGTGGAATCCTTCAAGTCTTCCTTTACTAATGTCCTGTTTGATGGTGCCTCTCTTTTTGGCCCCAAAATAAAGGAGACCCTCACTAGGTGTGAGCAAGAAGGGAAGACCCTATCTGCTGTAGGAGTCCGTTTTTCCGTCCCTTCCAGACCATACCCCAAAGGGCAGAGGCGGAAAGATGTGGTTCCGTAAGACACAGGGTTCCTTTTAGTCCACACAGAGTGATAATGCCCCTTCCAGAGGCAGAGGAGGGGGAAGAAATGGAAGACGCCGACCAAGCGGCAGAGGGGGTCCGCAAAACCAGGGCGACAGAGATACTTTCTCTGGCAAGCCCTTCCAGCACTTCTGAGAGGAGGCCCGGCTGTCCTGCTCTGGAGGCATTCGGGGGACACTTAACTTTGTACCCACTGGCCTGGCGAAATTTAACTTCAGATTCGTGGGTACAAAGTATAATTACCAGAGGTTACGACATAAAATTCATAAACGTTCCCCCTACCACCAAAAGATTCCCAGACGTTCCACCCAATCTGCGGAATCAGGCAGCCTTAGAGATCCAGAAGCTGCTCAGAAAAAGAGCCATCCAAACAGTCCCAGCAGACCAAATAGGATCCGGAACTTACTCAAGGTTCTTTTTAGTTCCAAATAAGACAAGGGACTGGAGACCAATTCTGGATCTCGGCAAACTAAACCCCTTCGTAGTGAAGGAGAAGTTTCGGATGGTCACGCTACAGTCAATCCTTCCTTTTCTGCAGGAAGGAGACTGGATGTGCTCTGTAGATCTCAAGGACGCGTACTACCACATAAAGATGGCCAGACCGTCCAGGAGATTCCTGCGCTTCCGGCTGGGAGCCAGTCACTTTCAGTTTCGAGCTCTGCCGTTTGGCCTCACCTCAGCCCCCAGGGTGTTCACCAAGTGTATGGTAGTAGTAGTGTCTCACTTGAGACAAGGATTCCAGGTGTTTCCGTATCTAGACGACTGGCTCCTCTCCGCCACCACCGAGTATCATCTTCTCCAAGCAATAGATTACACAATCAGTCTTTGTTCCCGTCTTGGCATTACAATCAATTTCAAAAAATCTACCTTATCGCCATCACAGCGTATCTAATTTATAGGGGCAGAACTGGACACTACTTTGGTCAGGGTCAGGCTCCCACCAGAAAGGGTTTCAAAACCAAGGGAGCAGATTGCAGTACTCCTTTAAAAGACAAAAGCAACAGCAGAACTGGTTTTGAAAGTCCTGGGATTGTCAGCCGCACTTTTTGCAGTCCCTCTAGGAAGAATGCACATGAGGATCCTTCAGTGGTTACTGTTCGCCCAATGGTCCTATCAGCACCTGCTGTTGTCACATGAAATTCTGATCACATCCTGCTGCAAGCAGGATCTGCGATGGTGGATGCTATCTCAAGACTTGACACAGGGTCGGCCTTTTACCCTACCAACTCCGATAGCGACAATAACCACGGACGCTTCCCTGATCGGGTGGGGGGGGGGGTTTCCAGGGAAAGACGGTCCAAGGTCAATGGTCCAGAACAGAATGCAAACTGCACATCAGTGTCCTAGAGCTAAGAGCGGTGTTTCTAGCGTTGCAACACTTTCACAGCGTCTTACCTCAAGGAACAGTGGCAGTCCGGACAGACATGTCAGTGGTCTGGTACATCAACAAACAGGGAGGAACAAGATCTTATCCACTATACAGAGAGGCCCTCAGGATCTGGCAATGGGCTGTCTCCACCGGACGCTTTCTGATAGCAGCGCACATTCCTGGGATGTCCAACGTAATTGTGGACAGGTTGAGCAGAGCCATCCTGTTACCCCACGAGTGGTCTCTGAAATCTCAAGTGGCGGAAGCGATATTCCGCAAGTGGGGCCAGCCTTGCTGCGACCTTTTTGCATCGCCGATGAATGCCAAATGCAGAAGCTACTTTGCCCTTCTCCCTCCACCAGGGAGCGTCCCCAGAGATTCACTGGTTCACGATTGGCCCCCAGGTCTCCTTTATGCTTTTCCACCTATTCTGTTAATCCCCAGGTTTCTACAGAAAGCCAAACATCTGGAAAGGACCATAATTCTAATAGCCCCATTCTGGCCTTGACAGATCTGGTTCCCCTTTCTTCAGGCCCATCAAATCGAGGAGCCATGGATTCTAGACCCAGTTCCAGACCTTTTGACCCATGCGTCAGGAGCCCCTCATCCATCCCTGCAGACCCTGAAATTGACAGCTTGGCTGCTCCTCTTCCCATCCTAGCCAGGTCAAGCCTTTTGTCCCCTCCGGTTAAACGCATAATTGTTTCCTCTCTCAAACCATCCACTACAAAGACTTACCGGAGCAAGTGGAAACATTTTTCTTATTGGGCATTACAACAAGGATTAGATCCAACAGAAGCACCGGTGCACAAAATTTTGGAGTTTCTGTCTAAGATCTTTGAGGAAGGAGCATCATCGTCCACAATTAGTCCAACTGGCAGCCAAATCGAACTTTCATGTGGATGAAAGAAATTCTTCCATCATGTCCCACAGACTATGCAAGGCATTTATGAAAGGCAATTTCCACCTCCGTCCTACCATTCGTAACCCGGTTGCTCCTTGGAATCTTAACCTAATTTTATCCCAGTTGATGTTACCCCCCTTTGAACCAGCCTCCACAGCCTCTCTTAAGTTCGTGTCATGGAAAACCTTATTCTTGGTGGCTATCACCTCCGCTCGTAGAATTTCGGAATTACACGTGCTATCTGTTCGACCTCCCTACTTGATCTTCCACTCGGATAGTGACATTACGCACCAATCCGTCTTTTCTCCCAAAAGTTTGTTCACTTTCAAATATTAACCAATCCATCGAACTTCCCACCTTTTTCAAAAATCACACTAACAAGTTGGAATATATGCTGCATAAATTAGACGTCCACAGACAACTCAGGTTTTATTTGCAAAGGACAAAAGATGACAGGAAATCAGACCAGCTATTTATATCCTTTGCTGACCAAAGAAAAAAGGTATGGCGGTTACGAAAGTTACCTTGTCTAAATGGCTCACAAATTGTATTAAATTTATCTATTCGCAGGCGAAACAGCAATTACCTTTTCAACCCAAGGCTCATTCTACCAGGGCGATGGCCACATCTCTAGCCCATGCAGCCCGTTTGCCGTTGGATACTATTTGTGCGGCAGCAACCTGGGCGAAGCCTCATACCCTCATTCTCCAGTATAAGTTGTACAAGAACTCCAAAGATAGGGCCTCCTTTGGTTCCGCGGTCCTCAGGAACGTTCTTCCATGAGCCACCCAGGGTAAAGGAGCTAGGGACGCTACCCATGCGTAAGAACAAACGGCGAGATTGAACAATTTCACATAAAGAAGTTATGTTCTTACCATAACATTCCATGTGAATTGTTCATCTCGCCTTTGTTCTTACTACCCACCCTCCATCCCCCGGTCTATGGTTTTTTCGGAGAACGGGATGATTTGGATTCCAGTTCAGCTTGTCTTCAACACCTTCCTTTCAGTCTCTGGCTTCTTCTGTTGTCAGGGTACACTTCTCGGTACCTAGGTATTTAGGGCATTGGTGCCCCTTATCTTTAATTTACTGCGAGCGCCTAGGGCGCATTGTTATCTTCTGGTGTTAGCAAACTAGATCTGAGGATTAGCACTAGGGGATTATGGGATAGGACTGTGCCTTGAGCTTTCTCAAGATGCAGAGCTGAAGATGTGGCCGTCTCGGAGCGGAGGATCGGCTCCGAACCCATGCGTAAGAACAAAGGTGAGATGAACAATTCACATGGAACGTTATGGTAAGAACATAACTTCTTTTTATTTACTATTGTATGTATATTCAGTTGTTCTTCGTGTACTCCGTTTCTCATTTATTGTTCTGTGGAGCTTTTCTCCCCGGGCCTCTGCTGAAAAAGGACTTGTGTCCAGTTGGAATTTCCTGATAAAACAATGTAAATAAATAAATAAATTTATGTCCAAGGTTGTGAATGAGTTGTAACTTAATCAATCCATTCATTTGCCCACCTTTTTTCCTTCTCCACAGTCTCCTAGTGAGACGGTACTACACACCTTGGATGTGCATAGACAACTCAGATTTTATTTGGCTAAAACCAAGGCTATCAGGAAATTTGATCAGCTTTTTGTTTCTTTTCATCTCATATCTTTTGGAATTGCCTGTTTCCAAGCAAACTATTTCCTCTTGGATTTCTAAGGCTATTTCTTTTTCTTACATTTCTCATGGTAAGAACCTTACTTTTTCTGTTAAGGCTCATTCTCCTAGGGTTGTGGCTTCTTCTGGTGCTTTCTTCGAGAGTTTGGACACTAATTCTATTCTTGAAGCAGCCTCCTGGACTTCTGTACATTCCTTCACCAAACACTAAAAGTTTGGATGGAATCTCCAGAGCTAGATTTGCTCTGGCCACTCCCAAAAGAGCTGTACTGCCCCTTCCTCCTCCCAAGTTTCTTCATGAGCTTTAGTACTCCTCTCACATTATGAATACTGCAACAGTAGAATAGAAGGTCATAGGATAGTTGTGTAAAATCTTACCAGAAAGATAAAAGTCTTTCTTTTCACTGTTAAAGTATTCTGTTCGTACAAAGTCCCTGGGTATTGCTTTTTCTTATGGATGTGTGAATCACCTCTTTGTTTAGTTGGACTGGTGTTCCTTCTAGGGCATTCATTTCAGAGGATAGTACATGCGGACATCACAGTTATGCCCTATGTATGTGGGGAGCATACGTGCGATGTCTCTCTTACTTGTAAGTAGTAAAAGGCTTTGGTATACTGGTCGGACATTGGGTCTCCCTTGGTAAGGAATCCCTCGTGTTATCAATACTGTAACAGTGAGGACAGGGACATCTGTCGATATGCTAAGATTTTACACAACTATACTTTAGGAACCTTAAGGCAAAAATGTAAAGTAATTAGTCCTAAAGATTTTCTTCCTTTAGTGCTATACCATCACCTGAAGCAGTTAGTGTGCACAGTTAGTATATGATGCAAATGAATGCTTTGTGTATCATAAAGAGACGCCACCCAAAACATCACATCTTTTTATTTTAACAGCATGCTGCATGTTTTTAACTTTAAATACTAATGCACCTTTTTCTCTCTTACTAGAATGACATCTACGGAAAGTGCAAATAGCTTTACGTTGATTGGTGAGGCATCAGATGGAGGTACTATGGAAAATTTAAGTCGGAAATTAAAGGCAAGAATTTTTTATATCTCTATAAACAGTGACAGGCATCCGGTAATATCCTGTGTAAAACGGGGAAAAAAAAAGATCAATAAATGGTATTGGGTATATGAGAACCTTGTACTGCACTAAATATTGATAGCTGGTATGATTGCTGTTTCTTTGGATGCAGAGGGTAAAGGCTGCGAGCTTTAGGTTCTGTGGTTCAGAGTTTGAGTCTGTCAGGTCTCATTTGCCTACTGTGCGACTTTGAACAAGTCACTTAACTGGACAGTGCTTGGGGGCAACTAGAAATATTGATTAGGTTCTTCATTTGGCTGCTGGACTGCAAACCTAGTAGTTGCATATGAACCTGTTATGAAAGAAAGTTTTAGTGTTTCTTTTGAGTATTTATTTTTACATACTTACCAGCCATAGAGCACTTTTGCTGCTACTGATACTTGCTCATAGGAGGTTACTAGGCTAATGGCCCTGGGGCCCTTATAAGCCTAACCAAAAGTTTATTCCCAAAAAAGAAACCTCAGTCAGCATCTCTTGCCCCTGTTAGTGAGGGACACAGGTGGAACCCCTGGGACAAATTTGTGGTTTCCCATCCACTCATTAAGGTTGCACTTGAAAGAGGGTCAGCGAGGTAGTCTGTCTGACATGTACTGGAAGTCTATTCCAGAGATGGGGCAGCCTCTGGGAGACAAACCTGTCTCTCCAGCAGGTTTTGCTAATATTGCATATTAGATTTAGGCCTTTCAATTGCGAGGAGTTAGACTTGCGGATATGGAGCATCTCTAGTAGGGGAGAGTCCAGGATTGCCTTCTAAGCGAGACATAGATCATTTCTAAGCAATCTCGTTTCCTTTTTAAAGCAAGAGCATGGTGGTGGCATGTCTATCACATAGGCAGCCATCACAGGGGATTTAATCATAAGCTCCGTCATTCTGTGTGCATCCCTTTGAGGTCCCAAGGGGTGGGAATGGTGCAGGGTGGTGGTGCAAAGACTTTGTCACCCACCTCCCTCCCATCGCTGGTCTCCACTACGATCATAAGTTGAGCACACCCCAGACATGTGACATGTTACCCCATCCCCCCCTCACACCCACCCAGGATAGGGAGACATGCTCTCTGTCCTGGGAGGGGACATTGGAACATGATTCACATCATTCCATCTGATCATTCTTTTCCCTGCCCAGCTGGCTGCTTCATTCAGCAACTGGGAAGCTAACTGAGCCTGGGAATTAATTTGAGATTCAGCCTTCTGTCAGAACAAGTGGACTAGAATGTAATAATAGATTTGTCCGCGAGTAAAGATAAGCTTGCTTAACATTTATTTATTTATCACCCTTTCCAAAACCTATTGTTCTATGTTCTAGTTAAGCCAAAATTAAAATAGCTAGCATGCACTGGGGCAAATTTTCTGTTAAAAAAAATTATTTGCACATAAGAAAAAAATATTGACTTAGAGTAGGCATCAGTCAGTAAAAATTAACATGGTGTATGGCAGAAAAGTGAGGAAAACATCAAATTACCTTGCATTTGTTCCTGGCAGTGTGATAAGGAAAGCAACATACCAAGAGTTCTGAGTCCATGCTTGAGTCTTTTAATCCTTGATGAGCACTGAGAAATAGTTATGCATTCTCTAGCCACTCTCTCTTTGAGGGATTCACAAAATTGATGACAATTCCTTGCAGTCTAGTGCTGGTTCCTCTTGTTGGCTAAAGTCCAATTAATTTGCTGAGAGTTCTGGTTTAATACCTCTTTCTAGGACTCGACTTTCCCTCACTAAGAATGGATCTATGTTTTGGATCTGCAAGTCGTTGAATCAGCAAGATGCAATGTCCCAGTCCTTTTCCAGAATGTATAGTTATATCAGTCCTTCAGCAGAGCCCTTTCAATGTCTGTCTGCTTGCTAGCTAGTAGCAAACCATAGTCCAAGTATGACTGGAGCAAGAAGATGAATATCTAAAAATCTAAAGTCTTAGGTTTGTGACTGTTCTTAAAGTCCAAAGTAAATGAGTTTCACTGCACTGTGCATCTTTCCAAGGTAGAGAGGATTTGGATTTTCTTTGTTCTGTCCAGCCTCTCTCCTAATTATTTCTTTCCACAATGCATTATTTCTTTAACATCGCATCCACAAAGAGGAGGGGTCTGCAGCTCTATCACTTTATTGCACATCCTGTGAGTCTATCGGTCCTTTCTGACCTTTTGATACTTTTATATCTGAGAAGCAGAATGGTGTATAGTTTTATGTATTTAGCTTTGAGATTGTACTTGTGATGGCACCTTCGTTTTTTGATGAAAATAGATACTCCGTGCAGATGTTTTAAGCAAATGTATTTTTAGGTAAGGCCCTGTGTTTCAGTCCCATGTTGCATGTTTTTTTTTTTTTCGGAACATTCCAGAGGCCTCTTTACTAGGAAAACAAACCTTAATTACCCGCCATTTACTGAAGCAACGATGCATCTTTTAAATGGTATGGCTCCATGCACTCTATTTTCAGCATTTTTTTTTACATGCCATTACATAAGCCAGAAAAAGCCAAGATTACTGCACAGCAATGTATTAAGGTGGAATTAGTAAATTCAGTAAAAACATAGTAACAAAGGCACTATGCCTGTAATACTTAATGGCATCAACAACAGATACAATAACAATGCTTATGATAAAAATGGCTAACAATATCTGTTATACAGTAATACGTTTATTTTCCTTTTCAATTAAAAGGGTTCTTGCTACGCATCTGTACTACAGGGTTGGGGTTGCTGAGAGAAATTTTTTTATATAAACTAAATTTAAATTTAAGGCACAGATAAATTATTTTAAGACTGTTAAGTGCTTGCAACAGGGAAGACTCTGGTTGAATGGTATATCAGAATCAGTGTATGTAATCCGCATCAAGGCTTTGTTAGAATGCAACCTTTTGAACAGTGACTTTTTGTAGTATAAAAAATATAGTTTCTTACATGTATAAAAGTTATTATTGGAATGTTATCAAATAAACTGACATTAACACTTTTAAAAGTTAAACTTGGATCTCACATAACTGTCATTTCTTTTAATGTAAGTTTATATTCTGTGTCTCCTTTAAAAAATAACAGTCTGCTTCATATTAAGCATCTCATGCAAGTAGTTCTTACTGAATCATTAAATGCTGTTTCTTTAAAGACAGCTTTTCAGTGGTTAACATACATTGAAACTTTATATATATATATATATATATATATATATATATATATATATATATATACAATTATTTATATATATATATATATATATATATATATATATATATACTGGTTTTGAAGAGTTTGAGGGATTGATATATTATGTAGACTTGGCTTGGATTCACTCATGGATGTCTTTGGTGTATTGTAGCTGACAAACTGTTCATTTGCAAGCCGTTGTTATATGAGGACCAGTTTGAAGCAGCTTAGAGTCCGGAGCACTTTTGTGCTGCTGTGGGAGTTCTGAAAATTCTAAGAACTGTCAAGGTTCCTTTTCCTGCCTAAAAGTAAATCATAGTATTTTTGAATTGTAAGCAAAGATGTCAAAGAGTACATGTTAGATAATAAGTAAAAGACAGTGAATTGCATTCTAAACCACTTTCTGTCATTACATAGTTCTAAATGCTTGCTGCTGATAGTGTACTTGACATGCAATAGCACCCAGCAAAGTTATGCTATGTAGGATCATAGGAAGTTACTAGGCTGTTGGCCTGAGGCCCTTACAAGCCTAGCCAAGAATTTAGCCCATGTTCCAACAAGTCAGCACCTGATGCCCCTGTCCAGCAGGGACACAGGTGGAATCCCAGGGGTGTATTTTCTGTTCCCCATCCAGTTTTCCTGGTTGCGCTTAAAAAGGGTTAATGAGGTATTCTGCTTGACGTGGAGAAGATGGAGTCTGTTCCACAGAAGGGGGGAGTCCCTGGGACACATCTGTCCCGCCAATAAGTCCTATTGATGTCACAGACCAGGTTGAGGTCACGCGTGTGGGTTATTCAAGTGGAGCTTGACTTGCAGATATGCAGCAGTCCCATCAAGGTGGGGTCTGAGATTGCTTTTTTATGCCAGACAGAGGTCATCTGTGAGGAGTCTGTAGGAGACCTGAGTAGAGGGACAGGGCCTTTAGCCTGTCTGCGTAGGGTGGATGTTTGAGGCCCTGGATTCTCCTGGTGAGATACCGCTGTAGTCTCTCCAATTGGTGTATGTGTTTTGTGAGGTACATGCCGAAAGGGGCACTGTACTCTGTAATGAGTCTTGTAAGGAAAGAATACAGGGATGTTATGACCACCTTGTCCCTGGATGAGATGCACTTACTAATGAGATGGGCCATGCAGAAAGGTTTCCATTCAGTGGAGGCAATATGGTGATCAAAAGTCAGTTTGCTATCAGCCTGGGTGCCCAAGTCCAACTGTTTGCATGGTTAGGACCTTATTATTAATGTGATAATTTGTGGGGATGGCACTCTTCCCCAATTGGGATGATGCATTTTATAGGCATTCAATTTGAGACCATGTTTCTGGCACCAGTCATTTGTTTGGGGTTAGACCCTCTTGGATGATGTCCACATCACTAGGGGAATTAATGACAACACCCAGTTTCCAGTCATCTGCAAACTTGATCAACCATAGCCTGGTTTTGGCCTGCACCTCAGATAAGTATATCCCAAACAGAGACCCCAAGACCAGTCCCTGGGGTAGAATGCTTGTTACTGCTGCTTCAGCTGGCTTCCCCTATTTTAACTAGGTGGGTTCTGTTAGTGAGCTAATTTTTACCCATCTGGTAACTTATGGATTGATTCATAGTTGAGACAGTTTATCTATTATACCTAAGTGAGGAATAATATTGAAGGCTTTGGCCAGGTCAAGGTAGGCAGTGTGCCATCTTCCCCTCGTCCATGGCTTTGGTGACTGTCTCAAAGAAGTCAACCAGATTTAACAGGCATGACCACCCCTTGATGAAACCAAACTGTGGGATTGAATATTTAGAGTTTGTGTCCTTGTTGATGAGGTCCATGATAAACCGCTCCATGGCCTTGCAGATCAGGCTAGTTCGGCTGATGGGTCTGTAATTGCTTGTCTCTGTGGATGCTCCACCTTTGTGCAAAGGGATGACAGTGGCTGTCCTCCACTAGGCTGAAATGAAGCTGGTACTCAGGCTATGGTTGAATAAGATGCCTATTGGTGCTGCAAGTTCCTGCCTGAGTTCATTTAGGATGCAGCTTGGGATGTTTTTGGCTCCCATGGAGGCTGTATTTTTTGCCTTTGAGAATGCAGTGATGACTTGCTCCCTAGAGATAAGGGGAGGGGGCAAGTACTGGGGATGTTCTCATTTACAGATGGGACAGAGGGGTGAAGTTTTCACTTAACCTGTCAGCCAGCAGATTGGCTACATCTACAGAGTTTGTGTGTGTGGTGTCCTTGACCACCAGCTCTGAACAGATCTGGGTGCTTCCTTTGTGATTGTGGTCATATGTGAAGAAGGCCTTATGATTGTCTTTAGCAGATGTGGCCAGTTTGGATTCTGTTTGCTTTGGAGGATTTCACTAGTGCTCTTATTTGTTTGCTCAGGCTAAGGCGAGATTGCTTCCAATTAGGCACCTGCTCCTTCTTGGTCCTGGACAGCAAATTTTTTCTTTCTAAGAATTTATATGTTGCAGATGTCCACCAGACAGGTTTACTCTTCCATGAAGAGGAGGATTTCGTCCTGTCTGGTATTCCTGATTCCATGCTGCTGTATAAATGCTGGTATAGTACTTTGTAGGTTTGGACATATGTGCCAGTTCGTATGTATGGGGAGGGGGCTGTGAAGCTGTTTATACCCTCCCTCAGGAAGTTGTAATCTGCTTTGGAAAAGTTTTTTTGTTTGACCCTAGCTGGGGATGGTGACTTTGAAAGTGACCAGTTTGTTGTCTGATCTTACCAGATATGTTGACACTGTAGGGATGCAGCAGTGGTTATTCATGTTGGTTAATACCAAGTCCAAGATATTCTCACCTCTTGTGTGGGTTGTCGACCAACTGGTGTAAGGTATTTGCATTGATAAAATCAAGGAATATCTGGGCATTTGTGTTTTGGCATGATATTTCTTCCAATCTATGATTGGATAGTTAGCAGCTCAGGATCAGTGTAAAGGATTGAATCTTGATAGATTCAAAGATGCCCAGGTAAGTGGAGTGGGCATCTTGAGTCAAAATTGGAGGCTTATAGCTAGATAATGATTTGAATAGGGGTCTTGTCAATTGTTAACTACACCTGGGGTATCTCCTGTGTGTCATACTGTTTGACCAGCCTGGAGGTGTGTATGTCTTTTATATATATTGCAACTCCACCTCCTTTTGCTTTGCTGCCCACGGTTTGGGGTCTGAATGTATGATCGGATGAGTAACCTTGTATGGCTGGGGTGCTCTCTGCCGCATTAAACCAGGTTTGTGACTGCACAAATGTCAGCATTTTCCAGGGTTAAAAATGCTTGCAGTGTGTGCAGTTTCATGTTTGGACTCCCTAGCATTTAGCACGACCTTTAATTTGCATTTTGATGAAATTTTCATGTTGGTAGTTTTGACCTCATGGCATTGCCTAAAAAGGGCACTGTGGGAGAGGCAAGAGCCTTTTCCAGGAGCCTGAAGCCCAAGGGAGACGGATTCAGGCCATCTCTTGCAAAGCATTGTGGTTTGTCACTCATGTCATCCCAGGCTGTCAGGTACTGGATCCCCTTGGAATGACACTAGCAACTAAGCCAGTTGTTAAATTCAATAATTTTCTGTGGTTATTGAGGCATCATTATGGGTGATGGTAGAATGCTGCTTAAGGCTAGGAACATACCTGCCTGGGACACTCATTCATTGAGCTCTATCATGTCTCTCTTCATATAGTCCAGGGAGGTACGTCTCAAGTCATTCACGCCAACATGAATTATGACAGAGTCCTAACAGTACCTGATCAGAGACTTGAGTGCATGGTTGGTATTGCGGATTCTGGCACATGGCAAATAACTGTGACTTTCTCCTTATCCAGCCTGGTGTGGGGCACATCTGTGCGTCTCACAATGGAGTCTCCTATGACTAATGTTGGGTTTATGTTTAGGCCTTGGTGGCTGTGAGTGAAACACAGGCGTGTGGACTTTGTGGTGGGGAGTGGAGTTCACATGTGTTTTTGCCTCTGAGATCTGTCTTGTTTGGGTATGTTTTTGTTGAGGACCTCCACATATGTGGAGGTGTGTTGTGTAGATGTGGGTGGTGGTTGAAGTGTGATGTTTGTGTTGACAACCTTCTCATTGCCAGATGTACTGACTTGGGGGGGGGGGCAATGAATCTAGGTTCTTCATGTAATTGCATCTCTCACAAATTGTGTTCGTAAGTGGTAATAGTGGAGGGTTGTCCGTGTACATGAGGCAGTTGCTGCACTGTCTCAGGATGCCCATATCAACCAGACTGGCAGGAGAAAATGTAAGAAATTATCCATATTTGTCAGAAACTGAGGGAGAGCGGTAAGAGAATGCTATGAGGGTAAAGGGTGAAAGGTCTAAGAGCAGTAATACTACTAGGTGATCACACAAGTGCTACTAAGGGAAATTTGCAGCTGGAATACCTCAGAAAGGGTTGAAAACTCTGCAGATGCAGCAAACCTGTATTTAGACTATGCAACTTAATTTAAGGTTTAGAACACAGTAAAATACAAAGAAGCACAGATTAACCACTTACAGACAAAAGAACAAAAGTCACAGTATGAAAAAACACAGTTGAACAATAACAAAATGCAGTTAAACAGTAATGAACTGCAGTAGATAGCAATGACATATAGTTAATCAGTAAATTGCTTTAAAACACTGCAGATGTGGTAAATTAGCTCAAATAAAGCAGCAAGTCAGTCAGTCAATTTAATACGGCTACCAACAATCTGTAATTAAATGCTGCAAACTAATTGCAGTTGAACTAAGCCCGCAAAATGAAGTAGGAAGTGGCACAATTCTTGTTTTTAGTAGAATGTGAGGAGACAGAAGATTATTCAAGGTTGAGAAGCTAAAGGGGTGGGCCTTCACAACTTCACTTTTCACAGTAGAATGAGCTGATGTAATGGGACTGGGGGGAGTGTCCAATATCAAATTTATATTAGAGACTGGGAACTCAAAGCTACCAAGCTTTAACACCACAACAGCAGATAAGCGGGTGGGTGGGATATGCAAGATCAGAACAGAGGTAAGGATTAAATTTGATTGAATTCACCAAGTCTAAAAAAAAAAAACGTTGCACAGTATAAACAGATATGCAGCAAATGTTTAGTAAATCAGAAGTGCAGAAAACAGTTGAAAATAAGCACTTCTTTTCCAGTCTCACAGCAGTTACAAGCAAAGTATAAAAAAACTTTTGTACATACATAAAAGTTACTGTTGGAATGAGAGTAACATTCATATTCTTTTACAAGTTAAACCTGGATCACACAAGTGTCATTCTTTTAATGCATGTTTATATGCTATGTCTCCTTAAAAAATGACAGTTCGCTTTACATTAAACATCTCACAAATGGTGCTTACTGAATCATTAAATGTTGTTTTTTTAATTACAACAGCTTTTTAGTGGTAAAATATTGTGATTTTTTTTTTTTTGTAATGGTTTGGAAGGGTTTGAGGGATCGATGTTGTGATGATATAAGGTATATTGCCAGCTATGCCAGGAGAAGTAGGGAAGTGGATGTGTAACATATGCTGGCATAGCTAGCTGGGGTTTTGTAATGAATTGTATGTCATTTGTATATCAAACTGATTTGTACTGGTGCTTGTGCTGAAAATGTATTTGTAAAGCTGTTTGTGTTAAAAATGTGGCAACAAACACTGCTGAATATGAGCAAAATGAAGATAAAACCAACCGTTGAGGAAAAAAAATGTACCAACAGTGGGTCTTGGACAGAAAGGAAATACACCTCTATGTCAAACTGTATTGTAACTGTTGAAATTAATTTATTGTAACAGAGGATACTGGAAGAGAAGAGGTTAAGCTTAGTTCAGCTAACTTTGAAAAATAGTTTGAAATTAAATTACCTGGTTTAGGCCATAAAGATAGTATCTTAAAATTCTGTTTGCAGCCAGAGGCAAAATTTCTGTGAAAACCAGGACTAGGAATTACTGTATTTTCCTTGGGGGTGAACTAATTGCTATGATGGAAGGGTGGAAGCTTTTGAAATGGTTTTACAGCTTCCAGATGCTATAACACATCTTAGCAAAGCTGTGTGTGTGTGTGTGTGTGTGTGTGTGTGTATTATGACACGCACATGCTAGATTCTGGTTAATTTTCTAGTAAAGGGGGTGGTGAGGGAATTGGAAGTCAAATGGCCAGATGCATGTGATGTGATTTCTAAATCCAGCACTGAAATGATGTTTTATTTCTACATGCGACAGAAGTCTCAGGGCACTCTGTTTTTGAAACTTGACAAAGAAGGATCGCTCACCCACTTCATCTTGTCTTGCTTTAGTAAGTAACCAGGGAAAAATAATTCTTTAGATGAGTCGGGGAAATATGGTGAGATCAGTTAAGTACTGTTTTTCTGTATCTGTGTGAATATATCCATCTGAGTTATTTTTAACATTTTCTGTCAGTGAAACTCTAGTGTTTATTGGAAATGAGTATTTAGTATTTCCATGTTCATTTATTATTAAATATATTTAAACTTTTCATTGTGGCTGGTCTTTTAGAGAATATTTTAACCGCTGAGAATACTTATATTAACCGCTGAGAATACTTATATTTATTTGGTGACACTGTGTTTGCTCCTGAAAGCTTTTCTGCATTGGTCAAACACTGCCATTTGTGTTGGTAGTATAATTGGGTACTCTTGTAAGAGTCTTAGAGTAGTAACTGGCTTTGGAGTGTTCTGGTGGGCAGTATCTACCTTATAGTCTGGGCAGAGAGGTCATAGCAGTAAATCTGTGCCAGCCTTTCGTGTGTGTGTGTGTGTGTGTGTGTGTGTGTGTGTGTGTGTGTGTGTGTGTGTGACCTACTTGGAGCAAGGACACAGAACACTGGTTTCATAGAGAGTGTGGTGGAGGACTTGGCTTGGAATGCTTGGCTGAGGACTCAGCTCTGCAGCTGTGGTCAGTGTGAAGTCTTGTTTGAGGCCTGGTGAGAGAGATGCAAACTCAGCCATAGGACAGTAGTGTGTTCCCTGTGTGTTCTTAAGGGAAATTGTGTTTGGTGCAGAGAGCTGCATCTGGAAATACAGTGTGTATCTATTTTGGTTCCAAGTGAATGTCCCTCAACAGTGTCTGTGGTGAGGATTGACCCTCCTTTATTACTGGCCAAGAGCAGGGACATAGCAGATGTATAATGTAGAGGTGGCTTGGATTCACTTGTGAATGTTTCTGTGAATTGTAGCTGATAAACTGCTCGTTTGCAAGCCCTTGTTATGAGGACCAGCTTGAAGCAGCTTAGAGTAATGAGCACTTTTGTGATGCTGTGGGAGTTGCTTCTTCCTGTCTAAAAGTAAATCATGATATTTTGAATCTTATGCTAAGATGTCAATGAATGCAAATTAGACTATAAGCAAAAGACAGTGAATTGCATTCTAAACTACTGTCAGTTAAGTTCTGAAAGCTTGCAGTATACCAAAAGGATACTTTATGTACTAGCCTGTGGAATGACACTTCTGATAAAAAAAGTTTTATTGTTGTCTTCTCTTTCTAATGATAAAACTTAATATGTTGAATCTTAAAAGAGAAGATTTTTCAGATGTTTGTTCAGTTACTATTAGACATAACATTTAAGGAAAAATTAGGACTAATTCTAGCAGCAGCACTAGATTAAAGAGTATTGAATATATAAGGATAAATATAAATGTTCTGTTATGATGATCTACACTAGGATTTTAGCTAAAATATAAAACCTAGGAATATAGTAATAGTCCAAGATATAGTATGCAAACAAATAAAAAGAGATCAGAATAAGTAATATGTATATAGTTAAAGAACATAAATTTGTCTACAAGAGTGGGAGGTTGGCAGAGCG
The DNA here is from genome assembly GCF_019279795.1 of Protopterus annectens. Lineage (NCBI taxonomy): Eukaryota > Metazoa > Chordata > Ceratodontiformes > Protopteridae > Protopterus > Protopterus annectens. The sequence continues at coordinate 915,884,336 of NC_056747.1, read as the reverse complement.
TTTTAGGTGTTCACCTTATAGGCACCAAGTACAAGGTTTGATTCTCACATGGGGTAACTGGCTAGGCTTGCAGCGGCACACAAGGACCATTAACCTGGTACTAATTTATGGACTTATGATCCTTTGAACAACTTTACACACAGTAAATAAAATAGAACAAATATAAGGTTGTCTGACCTATAAATTAATAAATATGAAAATAACCAACTTCCAGTAGTAGACCAGGGAAATAATGTGAGATGCAGGGAAAGATGATTGTTCATAGATTCATAGGTTGGTACTAGGCTATCGGCCCTAGGGCCCATACAAGCCTAGCCAAGCAATTCCCCAGATATTTCTTCCCACAATATTTACTTCCCTGGACCCCTGTCTATCAGGGCGACTGACGTGATCCCTGGGGTGAATTTCCTATCTCCCATCCAATCGTCAAGGTTCCTTTTGAAGAGGGCCAAGGCGGCGCTCTGCTTGACATGTATGGGCAGTCTGTTCCAGAGTATGGGGAGTCTTTGGGTCAGGATTCTATCCCTCCAGCATGTTTTGTTCATTGTGATGACGAGGTTTAGATCCCTGGAGCGTGTGGCTCTGAGGGATTGGGATTTCTGTAAGTGGTGCATATCCAACAGCTCAGGGTTTGACATGGCCTTGTATGTTGAGCAGAGATTGCCTCTGAGTAGACGATATGCCACAGAATACAGCTGGAGTTTTTTTAGACTGTCAACATAGGGCATCTGCTTTAGGCCTTTGATTCTTTTAGTGAGGCATTTCTGCGTCCTTTCCAGCTGTTGCAGATGTCTTGTGAGGTACATACCAAACAGGGCGTTGTACTCTAGAATGGGTCTAATGAGGGATGAGTACAGTAGAACAATGACCTCCCTTTTTTCTGGATGAAAAGATCTTAGTGATGAGGTGTGCCACACAGAAGTTTTTCCTGACTGTTGTAGCAATGTGGTTATCGAAGGTGAGACCACTGCCCACCTGTGTCCCTAAATCTCTCATCACACTTTCGGTGTTTAGTGTACTGTCACCTATGTGGTAATTCATGGGTACATGTTTTTTCCCAAAGGGGATAACTATACATTTCTTGGCATTAAGCTTGAGCCCATGGCTCTGGCACCAATCATGTGTTTCTGTAAGGCCCTTTTGTAGAATATCCACATCATTTGGGGATTCAGTAATGGCTCCCAGTTTGCAGTCATCTGCGAACTTTGTTAGCCAGAGTCCCTTAGTGTTGTGCTGTACTTCAGAGAAGTAGATGCCAAACGAGAGCAGTCCCAGGACTGAACCCTGAGGTACTCCACTTGTCTGGAGGTGGATTTGGAGTCGGCTACTTTTACAGTCTGGGTTCTGTCAGTAAGCCAGTTGGCAACCCATCGAGTGACATATGGGTTTATGCCCAGATTAGTAAGTTTTATCTATGATTCCAGAGGGGGGGATGGTGTTGAAGGCCTTGGCAAGGTCCAGGTAGGCTGTGTGGACCACCTTACCCTCATCTACAGTTCTGGAGACTGATTCGAAGAAGTCAATCAGGTTCAGGAGACGAGATAGGCCCTTCACAAACCCAAACTGGGTGGGGTCCAGTGTTTGAAGGTTGCCAATGTCTTTGTTTATAAGTTCCATGCCCTTACAGATCAGGCTCGTCAGACTGACAGGACGTTAGTTCCCAGGATCCAAGGTGGATCCCCCCTTGTGGATTGGGATAACTGTAGCTGTGCACCACTCAGTGGGCATGAAGCCTGACGTGAGGCTATGATTAAACATGACACTTAGGTGAGGTGTCAGTTCATTTTGTAGTTCATATAGCACACAGCCCGGGATGTCATCTGGTCTAATGGATGCTGTATTCTTAGCTTTGTAGAGTGCGGTTTCTACCTGTGTGGCCGTGATTACGAAATTTGGCAATCTTTTGGTATTGAGATGGGCCCTTTAAGGGGTGAGAGGGGGGTGAAGTTGGCACTAAATTGATCTGCCAGGATATTGGCAATATCTGTGGGATCGGTATATTCAATGTCATTCTGTTGTAGCTCAGAGCTGATCTGAGCATTGCCATTTAGATTCTTGACATAACTATAGAATGCCTTGTGGTTGTCTTTGGAATCTTTGGCAATTTTATTTTCATAACTAACTTTGGAGGTTTTTATGAGGGATCTCAGCTTCTTACTGAGGCTGGTAAAGGGAGTTTTTGCATCCTGGGAAATTCCTCTTTTCTGCAACAGTTTCTTCCTTCTATTGTATAGTTTGTTTATGACAGGGGACCACCAGATTGGCTTCCTTTTTTTGGAGGAGAGCGTCTTGGTTCTATTTGGGATGGCACGATTCATGCACGAGTGGATGTGCTCGTACAGTGCCTTAGTGTAGGATTCAGCAGTTGAACTTTCAGCTCCCATCTGCATCGGTGCCATGAAGTTTGTTACTTTTGACTTAAGTAGCATGAAATTGGCTTTGGAGATGTTTTTTACGGAGGTTTCCTTACTGGGGTGGGGTGGGATGTGGATGTCAAGGGTGATTTGCTTATGGTCAGACCTGACCAATAAGGGGGTGACCACTGGTGTGGAGCATCTATCTCCCATGTTGGTAATGACCAGGTCTAGGATATTGGAGCCCCTGGTGGGACAATGGATTAGTTGATCCAGGGCGTTGGAATTTATGAATTCCAAGAACCGTTGGGAAAAGGTGTTGGTACCAGAGTATTGTAGAGGTATTTAGTTTCGTCAACTTATGATAGTTTCTGAACACCTGTTTAACTTTACTTATTCATAATTCACTAACAGGCTTTTTTAAGATGACTCTTACTAAAAACTTGAGACATTAACATATGTCAGATGCGTGAGAAGAGTTTCACAGATAGTTTGCCTTTTTCAACAAACTAGGAATATGTTATTCTATGGTAGAATATTTTAGTTATTTCATTAGGTAATTTTTTGTTTCAGACGTTTTGTCCTTAGCTGAAGATTTCATATTGTTATATATAAAGTATATAAGTTCTGTAACCAAGCCTGTTGGTGAATTATGAATAAGTAAAGTTAAACAGGTGTTCAGAAACTATCATAAGTTGACGAAACTAAATACCTCTACAATACTCTGGTACCAACACCAGGGGCACAGTAAACTAATTCTATTATATAAGGGGACCTTCACTGTGTCACTACTAGACAGAGGCACAGTATTCTAAATCTATTCTGTGCATTTTTGTACCATTTCATGGGGTGGCGAAAGCCACATCACTATGGCTAGGCTTACAAATTCCCCAGGGCAGATAGCCTAGTACTAAACTATGAAACTATAAATGTGATTTCATTATACATGTTTTTTTCTCTCTTGTGTAAATGTCTGATTTTAAATGCATATATGTGTTACATAAAGCTCAAATAGTATTTCCACAGAAAAAACATTTACTTAAATAATGAAAGTTTATTTACATCTTTATTGGTTTTAGCACATTCTGACTTTTGTGCTAAAAGAAGACACCCCCTCATTTTATGGAAGAACTCATCAGTAAGGCCTAAAGTAAAAGATACCTTTGTGAACTAACTCATAATTGGATTCCAGGGTTGGAGCTAAAGATGCAAAAATTACTTGGACACTATAGCCTATTACATGAAAGATGAAGTCATAATGTCTGGTGATTTCAACTGTATTTTATCACACACAGATTTCACTTCAGATAGAAACTGAGATGCACATCTTCAGCCAATAATGAATTTAAAGGCTATATATGAACTAGGGAAAACAAACTCCAGTTTATTCATTATTCATGTAGCTATGGAACACAAATATTGATACATTTTTTTGTCTCAATCTTATCACATATCATAGAAGTTTCAATAGTTTCATGTCTGTTATCAGACCATAATGCTATAATCTTTAATATTTTAAAAACTGACAATTTAGTACATCACAGGAGATGACCAGCATACATTATTAAAGTAAAAGGATTCAAGGATAGTTATGTTGGAGATCAAAAATCTTGAAATAAACATGAATGGTGAAGTATCTGATGTTATCCTATGTGATTCACTAAAGCCTTGCTTAAGTGGAAGAATTATAAGCTAGTGTATTAGTAAAACAAGAGAATGGGACAAAGAATTGAATACACTGCAGGTCAAAACAGGAGCACTAAAGTCAAATCGAAAACCAAATGACAGTCTGAAATTAAAAATACTTAAATACAAAATGTGTTGAAATTCTAAGTTAAGTTTCAATAAACCTGGAAAAACGTAAACTTCAGGCATATTCAGTAAACCATTTAAGCTTGCATAAACTTGCTACTGATCAAAGAAAATGAATAAACCAAATCATATCAAAGAAATAATAACACACAAATAATAAAAGAAGAACCTATATTAATGGTATTATTGAAGGCTTTAAAATATTTTATGAAAATATAAATACAAATAATCCTAATATTGATATAGTTGAAGCTTTTCTAAGGTAAAATATAAATATTAAAATAAGTGAAAAAAAAAAAGATAGACTATTCACTTTAACAGAAATAAAATATCAAGTAAAGTTAGAACAATAATAGAAATAAAAGATCAAATAAAGTTAAAACAATAATAAGGTGCCAGGCTTAGTCTTATACCAGAAATATGTAAAATACTACTACCTGATAATGTAAAAGTAAAATAATGTCTTTTGGCTTTTCCTGGTTAAGGGTCGCCACAGCGGAACTCTGGTCTGCGCATGATTAGCAGTGGATTTTTATGGTGCCGAGTTGCCAGCCCGATGCCCAACCTTCAAAGAAGGCATGCCCCATTCATGCATGCACCTACCTGCATGTCTTTAACATCACTCGATCGTGTGGAGGACATGCAGACTCCACACAGAAGGTGCTCCAGCCGAGAATCGAACAGGAGAACCTCTTGCTGTGAGGCGACAACCTGATGATGCAGTTTAAAATATTAGTTAGGGTGTATAAAGAAATAAAAACAAGGGTGTATAAAGAAATAAAAACAACCGCTAAAGTACCCCCATCATGGAAATATTTCCTTTTATCACCTATTTTAACACAAGAGCAAGATCCTACAAAAAATGTTAATCATAAAGACCCATTTCACTTTTAAAAAATGTAGTCTATAAGATGTTCATGCCCATTTTAGCTAACAGAATTAATCTACCTGTGCCTAAACTAATTAACAATGATCAAACTAGGTTTATTTTAAATAGACAAGTACAGGATAACATAGAATACATACATTAATAGACTATGCAAATAAAAATAAAGTACTTCGTATCATTAGTCTCGATTTAGATGAGGCTTTTGACTCGGCTAATTGGTCGTACCTTATTAAAATACTTGATGTATAATTTTTCAGTTGAGCTAATTGCATTAATTTCTAAGTTATCCAATAACTTCTGTGCTTATGCTAATGGTAGATTCTTTTGTTTCTAATTCCATTAAATTACAAAAAGGCACAAAACAAGACTGTCCATTATCTTTACTTTTTGCATTAGCTATAGAACCTTTTGCTAATAGTATTAGATCCAATAAGAACATTAATGCTATCAAAGTAAAAGAAGATTTCAAACTAAACATTCTGCTCTTGCTGATATTTTACTAACAGGAAATATAGAAAATTCATTAGAACATATAATTAGTTCTATGAATCAGTTGAAGAAACATCAAACTTTAAGATTTAATCATAATAAAACAAGTATGTTATTAATTAATAAAAATTAAAAAATTCATACAAAAAATATTCTAACTTAATTTGGATTAGCAGTCATATGAAATACCTTGGTTTAGCCATTATGTCTAATAGTAAAGAAATGATGCAAACAAGCTTTCAACTGGCTGTTAGTAATATTTTAAGTTTAGTCACAAATTAAAATAAATTCTTCTTTACCACGTCATTTGTCTCATGCATTCAAAAGACAATAAAGCAGTGTATGGGTTCAAGATATTTATTGTACGTAATCATTGTCAGGAACTGTAACTGGAACATATATTTAGGCAGAGTCGCATATTACTTCAAACGCACACGCATGTGCATTTCCTTTCATGCCTGCATTCACTCTGGCTTGCTGTACAAAATGGCACTGTTCTCGTACACGCACAGTACTTATTTGCACGTGCTATCTAGCTACAGTGGCTCAATAGGAACAATACACCCTGTCTACATCCTCCCTCTTTGATTTGTTCGACATGCAATAGGAGAACAAGACTATATATATATATATATATATATATATATATATATATATATATATATATATATATACTAGTTAACATTTCAGTGTTAATAACAATCAAACTGAAGTCCAAGTCACTGTGTATTTTGGATTGGGTCTGGAAATTCTACCCAAGCTTGTTACATAAAAGCTTTGACTGGGTTTAGAAATGGGGACAGTCTCTGGGAAATTCTTCTCAATAAGAGCTTCATGGATAATGTCAGGATTATTTGAGGAAAATGTATTGATGCAGTGTCCTGAGAAATGGGAACAAGTGTAAGGTTGCTCTGAAAAATAGCTGCTGTATCACTGGTTTAGAAACTGGAAGTATATGCCTTCGGTTCCTTCTAAATTCCATTCCCTCCGATTGAGCAGTATAGGATCTCAGCTCCTCACAAACATTTTTGATATTACCCACTTGGTCGTATCCTTTGGTTGTTTGCATCCTTATGATTTCTCCTTGTCTTAGTGGTCTAAGAGGTTTGTTAGATTTATCGTAGTATGACTTGTGACTGACGTTTCTTCAAAAGTTGGGTTTTGATCACTTTGTTCTTCTTTGCATTTGGAATCAACAGTTATTTACTGATCTGTAAGGTTGTTCTCATCTCGACATTTAATTTCTGAGCAGGTGAACCAAGCAAGTCATCTCGGGGAGTGTTTCTGAGATTGAGAAGGTTAAGGAAAATGTTGGTACCATCTCTACTAGATTTCTCTAACAAACATTTTGCCCTTTGGACTGCACGCTGACCTAATCCATTGGACTGTGGATACACAGGACTACCAGTAACATGGACAAAGTCCTAAGCCTTAGCAAATTTCTTGAACTGCTGACTGGTAAACTGCATGCCATTGTCAGATACAAGTTTGTGTGGACTACCATGCGCACAGAAAAATGTCTCCTCAACTTTGTAATGACAGTGCTGGGCATTAGATTAGGAAGACAGTCAATTTCAAACTAAGAATCTAACACTAAATAATGTTGACCATTCCATTTGAAAATATCAGTAGCAAACATTGACTATGGTAGTTCAGGAATCTGGTTTAGCTGAAGTGGTTCTTTTTGTTGGTGCAGTTTAGTACTATTACAAGTAGAACATGCTAGAGTTTTCTTCTTTGTATATTTTGACATAGAAGGCCAAAATACTATGCCTCTTGCCCTTTTGGTAGAATCAATACTTGGTTGTCCACGATGTGAAATCTTGATATATTCCTGTTGTAACTCTGAAGGAATAACTACTATAGGACCTTTCATAATGATTCTTTTCCATCATGAGCTCGTCTCAGTAAGGAAAATATTTCTGGACATTGAGGGTTTGTCGCACTAGCTGTCCTTGATTGGTAATGTGTCAGCTTCTGCAGAACAGGGTCTAAAGCTGTGTAACGTCTGTTGATCAAGACGTGATGAGTAAAAAGTTTTGACTTCCAAGTCTGGTTTCTCATTGTCATGCTGTTCTGTGGTTTGTCTGGGTGCTCTTGACAAAGCATCTTGCAAGGTAAAAATATTTGTCTTTTGTGTAGACAATATTGAAATTGTACTTTTGCAATTTTAACATCATGCATTGCAGATGTGCTGGGGCTGTATGTATTGGCTTTTTCAAAATTGTCACTAAAGGTTGGTGGTCAGTCTCTATTTGAACAGGTTTGCCATAAATATAGTCACTAGAACTTCGACTATACGAACACTACTGCCAATAGCTCTTTTACAGTTTCTGCATACTGTATCTCAGTTAGGGTTAACAATTTGGATGCATAGGCTACTGTTGTGCCTCCTTGAAGACATGCTGCACCACGACAATACTTTGAAGCGTCACATGAAAGAGTTACTGGTTTGCAAACATCATAATATCTCAAAGTGGGTGGACTGGCAGTTTTCTGTTTTAGAACTTCAAATGTTCTTTGGTGGTGTTCTGACTAGGACCAGTTTATATTTTTGCATGTCTTCTCGCGTAATGGTCGCTCAGGTCTGGGGTAAGCTTTCCTTAATAGTTGACCATACCAGGAAAACTTTGGAAAGATGTGACATTCTGTGGAAATGGTATCTCAAGAATTGCTGCTTGCTTAGATGGATCTGGTTGTAAGCCAGAACTAGTAAACAAATGACCCACATAAGTAAATTCTCTCAGATTGAATTTACATTTGAGGATTCATTTTAAGACCGACTTCATGAGCATGGTCTAGAACATTCGGTTTCTATTGTGTTCGTCTTCACCACTGCCCCCTACAATAATGTTGTCTACTATGATGGTGGGTAATCTGAAAAAAAATTGTTCTATAGCACGCTGAAAGACTTCACAAATGGCATTCTCAACAATCTGTACTTTCCAAATGTTGTACTGAAAGTAGTTAATGAAGATTTGTTGTCCAGCAAAATTTGCCAAAATGAACATTTTGCATCTGACTGAAAACCATAGTGGAATTTGGCATGAGAACTGCTACTACTACTACTGTACGCTTCAGGTGATGACATTTAAGTTCTTTGTTTAAATCTCTCTGATCAATACATATTTGAATATCATTTTAGCTTTTCTTATGAGCTACGACCATGGAGGATACCAATTCAGTCAGTTCTTCTACTGGAGTTATCATACCTGAATTCACCATTTTTTCTAGTGCTGTTTTTACTTTGCTCTGCATTGCTACTGGAAACTTCCTTGCTGGTCAGGCAACAAGGCTTACTTTATGGTTTAACCTCATGGAATATATGACTATCTTGCCAAGCTAGTCTTTGAAAATATCAGCATATTCACAAAAATATTCTGTGTAAAACTATCATGGTTATTCAGACTTGTATAATGGACTTCTTATTAAATGAAATCCGTCCCAGTCTCAAACTGTCTTTGAGGCGTAGCAATGACTGCATATGTCTTTTGACTATGTAAAACTGCAAGTCCTAGCTGTTCCCAGCAGGATGGCATGGGAGAACTACTGCACCATCAGTCTGAATCTCTTCACCATAAGCAAGAAGCTTAGCACACTTCGCTGAATCAAGTTTTTCACCAGCTTTCACCTTGGTAAACATTTGTGCTGATATAACGTTGCACTTGGACCCAGCATTAACTTTAAGCTCTACAGGTTTTCCATTAATCTGAACAGTACAAAATATCTCACTCTTTGCCCAGTCTACTGTATTAACTGTTTCATCAAGCACAGATACACCATCGGCATAGAAATTGCTCATGACTTTCTAACTGGTCTACTTGCTTTTTTGGATCTTCTGTCTTGCCAAAAGATTGCGGCACTTTAGATGTACAAAACCTTTTGAAATAATTTCACTTTTTATATTTGTGACCAAAAGCCAAGTACTTTTCTCGTTTAGGTTCACGGTTATTTCCACAATTATGCCAGTTAACAATAAGATTACTTGTAGCTGTTCCATCCAGTTTTTGGTTAAAACTGGGTACTGCCACATTCTTTGGCATATATCTCTTATTCATCTTAACTTTGTGTCTCACACTATCAACATTTGCACTGGTAGACACTGTATGAGAGATGGCATGCATACTTTTCTAATTTCTAGGCATATTTGTGTGCTTTTCTGCAAGCTCGTATATTTGACAAATCTTTATGGCTCTGCTCAATGTTATATCACTGTCTCGAAGCAAAATCTTTCTCACCGCATCATCATTAACACCACACAAGTCTCTCCTTTATCTCATCTTGCAAATCACCAAATCTGCATGTGTTTGCTTTATTTCTCAAGTTAGTAATGTACGCTGCTATAGTTTCACCAAGGTTTTGATTTCTTGTGAAAAATATGCCTTTTCATTGTAATATTCATCCGAGGGTTCCACTTCTCTAAATTTACGTGTTTCAGCTTGTATCACAATATGGCGGGTCTCCCCCTCCCCTGCATACATGGCAGGTGCTTACACAAATGAGCATTCCCTCTCAGTAGCTTCTGAGTCTGCTAAATTAATAAGTATGAGTGCTTTTGTATGTGCGTCTTTGTCAGGAAAAAGCAGCTTCTGTGAAAATATATTCTTGTTCAAACACACTCCAGTTATCAGCAATGTTATCAAACACCAGCAGTTCAGGTCTGCAAAATCCCGCTGCCATCGCAACAAAATATGTTGAAACATAAGCATAGACCAGGTTCTTGTAATTATGCTCAAATGCAAAATAATCTATTTGAAAAGGCTTCACATTGACATTGCGAACATTCTAGAATCTCCGGACAATTTGAATAGCTTTAATGCGAAAAAGTAGTACACTGTGAAAAAATGGGGTCATTTTAGCCCTTTTATATATCTTAAACATTTCAAAAGTTATTGTAAACACTTTCATATTTATTTCATATACTTTTATCAATATGTCACAATTTCAGACATTTCGTTTATCTCAGAAATTATTTTGAATGTTTTGAATGCTTCGCCTCTTATTTGGCAACTGAAAAATCCATTTAAATGAGTTTACTTTTGAATAACTGCTGACCTGTTTGCAAGTTCACTCCTGTATGTTTCTCCATTTCTAACTTCGTGTCTCATAGCCAGTGTGCTCCTTCAACTTCAGATCCCTTTCTAGCTCCAGGTCATTTTAGATATGCCGCATCTGACACCATGTCACTTGTCTCGTAAACTGAAAAGAGACGATAAAGTAGTGTATGGGTTCAGGATATTTATTGTATATAAACATTGTCAGGAGCTGTAACTGGAACAAATATATTTAAGCTAACTGATTCACACATTACATCTAACACACGTGCATCTCCATTCATGCCTGCATTCACTCTTGCTGACTGTACAAAATGGCACTGTTCTCACAAGTGCTTAGTACTTGTATGCACATGCTATCTAGCTACAGTGGCTCAATAGGAACAATACACTCCATGATCTAAACCATGGAAGACATATTAATGCGTATTAAGATGGTAATTTCCCTAAAATATTGTTTTTTTACAATCTTTAGTACCATCTCCACCAAAAAATCTGATGAAGATAATCTACTTACATTTTTGGCATCCTACTAAAGCAAGGATTTCCTTTGATTGACACAGAAAAAGTTGGTATAATGGTTTAATAAGATTCCCAGTTATTCAACTTTATGCTACTTCAGTTATAAAAGTTATGGCATTGTGGATAAACTCATCTTATAATTCAAAATGGAAAGAAATAAATCAAATATTAGTAGATAATAAATGTATCAGAAAACAGTCATGAACATATAGCCCCTAATAGTTTTATCTGTTTATTAAAAGATGTTTGTATAAATGGAATTGTACCTTCTTCCCAAATTCCCTATTTAAGTATTTTCTCTTTCCAAAAGTTCAAATATTCTAACCATTGTATTAGACATAATATTGTCTGTTTCCAATTGCATATAGAAATAACTGCTTAGAAAATCTTAACTTCAACAAAATGCTGGTATTGAAACAACAAAGTAATTTATTGGCATCAATTCTTAAATGGTACTGATGTATATACTGTTGAAATTTTAAGTTCCAAATACAATCAAGATTCTGAGAATTGGTTAATGTTACAAATATTTAGATACTTTGTGAACCCAGACATAAATGAGATTCAGTCTCCAGATTGATATTTATTAAGAATTCCAATAATGTAATGAAAAATCATATTTGTCACAAATTTGTAAAATAATTCTTAAGTTAAATTTCACATATTTAGTTAATTCCTATTGGAAATATTCCTCAAAAATTAATAATGACGACTTCACTGAAGAATACAAAAATAGTAAAATCTACAGATAAAACCTCATCTTCATTATTTCTGAAAATTTTCACTTGGCAATTCATACACAGAGTTTTTTCACTCCTAACAAAATTACAGTTATGTATAAATCAAATAGAATTAAATGCTGGAAATGTGATTCTGAAGTAATAGCTGATTGGATACATATGTATATTAAACTGAAGCCATCTCCCCATTTTGTAAAGAAGTTAATCACTTCATTAAGCTCTGTGGTCAGATAGATGTAATATTTCTATTTAATGCTCCGATCCCCGAGACAATTCCCGAAACCCAAGTGCCTCTTCTTTGGTCTGTTCTTGCTATAGCCAGAAAAGTTATTAAAAATTGGAAAAATTAAAATTACCCCTTCTAGTGTTGAATTTATTAGTATGGCAAAAATTGTTTGCAGTAGTGAATTGCATACTGTAAAGATGAGAAGTTCTAATATACATTCATGTAAGCCTTGGCTTAAACTTAAAGACTTGCTTGAAAAATATTAACTGTTAAGTATGACTTTGTGCTGATCAACTGTGGACTTGTGTAAATATTTTATAATTTATCTCTTTTAAAACAAAAATAAATAAATAAAAAGAATGACTTTATCTGAGTTGTGCATGTTATATCATGCTGTGTTTATAAGATACATAATTATTTCCTCATTAAGAGTCTGTTTTCTGAATATACTAAAATGCTTGATAGGTCATATGGTCAGCATGAACAGGTGAGCAAAATATTGCATGTTACAATGATCCTGGCCATCGCCCTTAATGGGTAAGAGCTGCTCACAACATGATTGTTACACACAGGCAGTCACCAGGGGATTATTTCTATTCGCCATAACTTTTCTTCATTCTGTACAACTTGCTCCAGGGTTGGGTATACAGTGGTTGTAATGTGGAGACATCATTCACTTCAGTGTATGATGTCTGCCCTTGACCAGGCATGCCCCTCACAAGAAGATGACTTGGTAAGACACATCCCTCAGCCTCACGCAAGGAAGAAATGAGCAGGCAGTGCTTTTTTCAGTCCTTTTCTCTACCAACCAGCTCTTCCTGCATTCAGGCCACATTTCTTCAATAAAAGTAATTACAAAGTTGGTTAATGTGCGTTCATTCCTTTTCAGTGAAGTCTGACTTGATTAGGTCTCCAATTGAAAAGAATCACAAGGAAATACCCTGAATGAAGTGGGTGAGGGCTCTACACTCATATGTTGGGAACTTTGTCCTGACAGGCCTTATCTGTTACAATCTGTTACTGAATTACACAAATTTGGAATAAGTAAAACAAAAAAAAAATATTTTCAACTGAACCCATTTGATGGAACAGGTTTAAATTGTATGTCATCATGCACAAAGTGAAAACATTAAATAAAATATTTTAACAGGAGAGAGCATTTTTTTCAAGCGATTTGACACATATGTGTACCCAAGAAGATTTTTATTTAAATTTATTGAGTCTTTATTATATAAACGAAGGATTAAAATGTCGACTTGCCTTTGATCAACCCCTATTCTTCGAAGCTGCACAACATCCAAGGGAAAGAAATTGGTTGGCTGTTCTTTTAAATCTGCCCTTTTCCCGACTGTAGTGCAGTCTGAGAATATATTTAGTTAGGGGGGTGTGGGGGAGAAGCCCCCCACGTCAGTAGTGTTTGTTGTAATGCGGTGTGTGTGTTTGGGCTACCGTTTTCTTTCCCTTGGAAATAAATTGATGATTTGAGGGTTCAGTGTTGTGCAGCTCCAAGAAATAGGGGTCGATCAAAGGTAAGTCACCATTTTAATGGTTAGTTTATATAATATAGACCCAATTTATTGATGGCTAAATACTATTTTTAGGGCATCATATCTGTTCATATATTTTTCTGAATGCTAAAAATTTCCATTTTAAGGATACTGTGTGTTGTTGGAAAGAATGTGAAACTGTATTTGGATGTGGCAGAAAGTGACTTGTAAAAGGGCTGATCTTGTTGGCTTTTTGGGTTCTTCTAGTGCTGTTGCAGAATGGTCATGTTAAGAGTGCATAGCTGTAAAGCAGAGAGAATACAAATACTGAAGGCTCAAAAAGGGTTTAATCATTGCTTATTGCAGTGGCCCTTAGAGCGTAGAAGTTGTTGAATGGTTTGTTGGCAGCAAAGGAAAAACGCTTTGATTTTAAGTGCTTCATTGTATTGCACACATTTCGTAAACTCTTTTAAATCACATCCTCCAAGCATACAACAGCCAACTCCAAAATGAGAATGTTAAAGACCTTGAAAATTCCTTCTCCTTTGATCATTTTGTAAAAAAAATCCTTTTACTTAGTGCAGCTAATTGCCAAAGGAATAATGTCCAAATCTAAAGAGGTCTTTGTCCCCTTAGATTCAGCATTGATTTGGGCAAGTTAAATAAACAAACGAACTCCACCAAAGCACCAGTTCGTGTAAAGTGGCAAAGTGAAAGAAAAAATGAAATGGATAGCACCAATGATGTAAAACTAGTCAAAATAGCGTACAACTTTAATTAATACACATCATACATCTTCATCCAGAAAAACTCCAAATCCATTGCAACTCATTTTTAAATATAATCAATATTAACATTCCAAACATATAAAAATAACATAATTACACAATTATAAAATAATCTAAACTACTAACTAAAAAAAAACTAAAACTAAAATTAACAATTATTATTTATATAATAAAAATAGATTATATTATATTTATATTCTTTAACTTAATTTTATTTTTTATTTATTCATTTATTTTTATTTTTTTATTATTAATTTATCTGAGTTTAACCTGACTGACCCTGACCAATGGATGATTTGGGCAAGTTGTTGAATACAATGCCGTATTTGAGATGTTCCTTATTTAACATATCAAATAACTGGAAAGACTCCAGACGTTCCTAACTAATACGTTCACTAGCTTAAAAAACCTAACCTACCAGAAAAGACTGAAAGTACTTTCCTTTTAATTCAGTATCTTGTAGAGTTCAGACCAGAGAGCTTTGCCTTGTCTTCTATACTATTATTCCCTTTGGTCCTGGATCTCTTGCATCTTCACATATTGAATATTCCCAGAAATACCAGACTCTTGGATCTAAATTTTTATCAGCAAACAAAACACAATGGAGAAATCTCATTACACAACTCCTTTGGAATAGACTCATGATGCAAATCAAGCAGTGTGATACATTTATCTTTCAAATAGGAACTGGATAGTTGTATTGATATTCACAGATACAGTGTCTTAGGGATGGGTACAGGTAAGGTATAAATGGTCACAGGATTCAGCTGTCCTGTAATTTTCTGAACATTATCAGTTTCACAAGAGTTGAGAGACTATTTCTGGGATCCTAAAAGACTCTCCTAGTATAAGTGAGTTGCTATGGCATAATCATTGTTTACAAAACAAGCAGAATACCTCAGAATAAGTTACACTTAATACATTTTTATGATCTGTTCCTGTATTTGGTTGGGTAGTAGCGCTACCTAGACTGGAGAATGCTGGGAGTTGCAGTAGGAGCTGATTGAAACATTGAGAGCCAGATTAGTGTATATTATGCAAGACAAAAATGTACACAAAGGATCACTGTCCAAGGCAGACCTACTCTAGAGAAAACTTCATAGGTTATAGTATCAGTGGAATGAGCTGCAGATGATTTCCATGGAGAGGTGGTGAGATTTTGGCGAGTGCATCACTAGCAGAGTGGCTATTAAAGCAAACATCAGGGCATAATTTCTATCTTGGCAAAACTTTGTACTCTCAAAATGATTTCCAGCTTAAAGAAAAATACAGTAACAGATGCAATAAGAAAAGTTAAGCAAATGTGTTTGTTAGATGACAGACAAACTGCAGGAAAACATCTTGTAGCCCTGATAGCATTCCTAAGTTGGAATTTGTAAGTGACGCAGAATTGAGATTGTGAAAGTTAACTACAAGAGCATTAATGCAATCATAAAACAGTGACATGTTGTGGATTACTTCAGAAGTGGAACACAACACGTCACGCTGAATATTGGATTAAATACTGGGGAACCAGTATCTCTTAATCTGAAGTAGTTTACTTCATTGGTCTTCAACCTGTGGATTACGGATCCATATCGGATCCGAATCGGCAAATATTACTAGCATCAGCTCCAAGCTCCAGACTCTTCCCCTTACCCATAGTACACCTCCACTGCCTTCTATCCCCAGATCTCATTTGCCACGATTTGTTATGCATCGTGTCTTCAGAGCTCCAGCTAGCAGTGGGTGATTTCTTACTGTAAGTTTAAAAAAATTCTGTTTCTTTTACCCAATCTAGGTTAGTTTACTTAACGGTAAGAAACAAAAAAGTCAACTTCCACAAAAGTAGTATAGTTCGGTACCAATAAAGGCTGTCTTCCAAAAACACAAAATCAAAGCCTCATTCCACAAGGTCCACTCGCTTTTCCACAGGTAAAACAAAATTTATTAAACAAATAGAACTCAGCAAGATAGAAGTCAATAAATTAGGATTTAGCGCTTTCGTCTCCAGCACTGGAGACCTCTTCAGAATCAATTAAAAGCATCTCTCCCATTCCTTTTATACATCCGTTAGGGAGTAATGGTTGAACAATTAAACAATTAGATAGTAATTCCATGAATAGTGGAATGCAGTTGAAGTCAGAGGATGTCAGTACACCATATATATATATATATATATATATATATACTTAATTTCTCTATAAAAGTATATATATATATATGTATAAATAAATAAATATAAATATATAACTTTTCTATAAAATTGTCTATGAATTTGTGAATTTAATGAAATAAATGTGTTATATTACACGTGATGCACCAACCCTTTCTAATAAAAAATAAATGTATAAAATGTTAAGTTGAATATAAATACAAATGCTATAAAAATACAAGAAATGCAAAAATACAGACATTGAACGTTCAACATATAAAATATATAAAATTTTTAAAAAACTCATATAGAATTGATAATTTATAATTTATGCTCTATAATTTGTACTAAAAATTCAAATCCCTAGAGTACATAGATATCAATGTTTAATATTAGATATTGATTTTCTACATTCTATGAAATATTGTTTTATTTTTGTATGTTTTAAGATTTGTGTCTCTTAGGGTCTTCTGATAAAATTTTTAAAGCTGGTGTAATTGAAATGTGATCGTTAAGACCCTTACCACTACAGGAATCAAGTTTAAGTTGCCATATCATCTCTCTGTATGCTAGTTTAGTCTCCCAATCACCACCTCTCTCTAAATGTAGGACTTCTTCAAGGACCCAGAACTTGAAGTTAGCTTCATGACATGTTTGTGAGTGTCTAAAAAGTGCATTATTGTCATTCTTTCGATTGATATCCGTCATGTGTTCATATATTCTTTTCCTTAGATGTCGCTCTGTTTTGCCAATGTAGTATGCCCAGCAGAATTTACAGTAGGCTAGGTAAACCACCCCTTTGGTATAACAACTGCTATACTTTTTAGACCTCAATGTTGTTCTTAATGTGGGGATTACAAGTTCTTTTTCACCTGCTATAAATGGGCATTGTGGGCATCTCCCACACCTGAAAGTATCCTTTCTCTTGGAAACAGTTCCACTCTCATTGTTATCCTTTCTGCTCTCCAAAATATTCTTCAAATTGTTGTTCCTCCTAAAACTGTATGTCAACTTGTTTTGAAAAACCATAGTTCGGATAGGCATAACTTTAAATATTTCCCAAGTCTCGTTAATGCATTTTTTGAGCCATCCTATACCATTGTAGTAGGTGAGTAAGGCAATGTATGTTTACTGTTCATCTGTTGGTGAACTTCATTACCGTAACTCACCACATCTTGTATATTGTTTATATTGTTATTGTTGACATTGTTTAATAAGGGTGTATAGGTTGTACCCCATCTATCTGTCACATATTCTTTGATGGGTTATGTTAACTCGAAAGGGTAGCCTCTTGTTTGAAACATATTTTGTATTGTATCAACTTCACAGAGGAAATCATCTTTATCAGATGTCATTCTAGCTGCCCTAATCATCTGTCCCTTTACAATATTTCTTTTTAGATGGGTTGGGTGGTCACTATCAAAATGTAAATATGCATTGGAGTGATATTCTTTCCTGTAAATAGTAGATTTATAACTTTTGGCTTCATAGTTCTTTTGTAACCTAACATCTAAAAAATGTATCTCTTGTGAGTCACTTTGGTGTGTAAACTTTAAAAAATTAGTACAATTGTTAATATACTTAGTAAAATCATTTATTTTTTCCTCAGAACCTTCCCAAAGAATGAGGATGTCATCTAAAAATCTGTAGTAACTTTTAATCCAGTTAAAAAACTCAGATTTAAATACATAATGTCTTTCCCAATACAACATAATGATATTGGCATAGATGGGGGCACAGGCTGCCCCCATCGCAACCCCTTCTTTTTGGTGGTAAATTTCCCCTTGAAAAAATAAATAGTTATTTTTTAGCACCAGTTCCATAAATTCTAGTACCAATTTAAATTCATCTGGTGTCAGTAAATTCATCTCTACTAACATATTTTCAAACCATTCCATACCTATTGCGTGAGGTATAACCGAAAACAGATCTTTAACGTCTATTGTGATAAACTTGACATCATCACTGTATAAAACTTTATTAATTTTCTGTAAAAAGTCCCAGGAATCTGTTAGTATATGTGGATATCTACTGTGATACTTTTTAAGTTTCGTGTCAATATAAATAGCCAAAGGTTGGGTCTTGGATCCTTTTGATGAGACAATGGGTCTCATAGGGGGGTTTGTAATACAATTGTGAGTTTTTGGTATACCAAAAATAGCAGGGATGACAGGTTTACTTACTTTTAGGAAGTTATATCAATAAGCCCCTGTAGTAAATTATCTTCTATAATAAGATCTATTTTTTGATAGGAGATGTTAATTTCATTCTTAGAGGCTATTGTATAGCTGCTAACATTATTTAGAATTTTAAGCATTCTATTAGTGTAATCCCATTTGTCCATCAGCACAATCCCCCCACCTTTGTCCGGTTTCATCACCCGGATCATGTCATTTCATCTTAATTCGTTAAGATGCTTGTACTCATCATCGGTTAAATTACTTCCATCTCTATTCTTATTGTCATGGTATTCACTCCTAATCCTTCTAGTGAGGATATTCTCAAAGTTATAAATGTCATGGTGAAGGGGGGGGTTATATGTACTTCGCCTAGTCAACACCACTTTTTCTTGGTCGTATGGGTCTCCTTTCTCTTTAAAAATGTGTAAAAAAAATTAAATTTCCTTGTAAAAATCTTAACGTCCAGTAAAATGTTTTCAATATTAGGCTTCTTACTAGGTATAAAGGTAAAACCTTTTGTAAAAAGTTTAAAATACACCTCATTTATATTTCTGTCTGTATAATTGAAGATATAAAAATCATTCCTAGAATGTATAGTTAATAGATTATCTGTCTCTATCAGGGAACCTGTATTGGAAGGGTTAACGAAGGACTGCTCTTACCTGTAGGGTCTCCTCATATATTGGTTGCAGTTGCTGTTGTTGGTAATCTGGGCATATGAGGGTTGTTGGACACGATTTCTCAACCTCTCGGACCACCTCGGTCCTTCCTCCTCTAAAGGGAGCCTATCACTGCTGTCACCCAAAACATCAATAGGTTCAGTATAATCATGTTTATCTGGTGCAAAATCCACATCTTGCCTTCTATAATTCACCCTTCCATTTCTTCTATTATTTTGGTGTATGTGGGATGATATAGGATTTTCGTTATAATGTGGAAAAGCGAGTGGACCTTGTGGAATGAGGCTTTGATTTTGTGTTTTTGGAAGACAGCCTTTATTGGTACCGAACTATACTACTTTTGTGGGAGTTAGTTTACTTAACCTTTCTCCCCTCCCATTGCTTTGGCATAGAGTGTAGGTTTGTTTAGCTAGAGTAGTTTGTCTCTGGTGCCCCTCCCTCCCTTTATTGTTGTCTCTAGTCTAGTGTGGTGAGTGGGTGTGTGTCTGTTAAAGTAAAGACAGTTTTTTGCTTGTCTTTTTTAAGGCTTCTTTCTTTTCTCATAAGATGGCTGAAAAGCTTGTCTTTAAGTGCTGTACAGAGTGTAGCCATAAGCTCTCCCCAGCGGATGGCTACACTGTATGTGTTGTGCTTAGGTGTGGCCCACTTTAGTGTGGATTGCTCCATTTGTGTGGGGTTCAGCCCCTGAACGTTAAAAGATAGGAAGGCCAAGTTGGCCCTCAAAGGTCTTCTGCCTGCTACTGATACTCCTTCCTCGTTTTCAGCTTCAGTCGCAACATCTGCTGTGACTGCTTCTCCCGCATCTCTTTCTCTGGCCTCCTCTCCCTCTCAGGCTGGGACTCAAACTCCCGCATCTAACCCTGTGGTAGCGGAGCCGAGGAGAGGTAGTGAATGGGAGAGAGAGTTGAAGATTAAGGAGAAGAGGAATAGGTCCCCGGACCTCACTTCCTTGAGCAAGTCGGCACGGATCTGTGACTCACCTCGGCTGTGGTCTCAGAGGCTCTCCCCAGAGCCAGAGGAGGCACGTCCAGTCTCTCGGGCCTCAGTAGCCTGACCCGCCAGGTCGGAGTCGATGACCTCATCACCGTCAACCCGCTCATTGGATATGGATCTGGATAAGATGAGGTGCTTTATCCGTAAACAGATCCAGATGGGGGTCTTGCCAGCCCCCCTCCCACTGGAGAGTAGAGCTTGCTTCCTTTTTTTCAACCCATTTCTCCTTCCCCGATCTGACCTTCGGCTTCAGAGTTCTTGGATCCGAGATTGGCCTTTGTTAGGGGGTTGGCACTGACGGTCCTTGTTTCCCTGACGCTGGCAGCTACCTGGAGCATCTCTGATCTGACCAGCTCGGATCCGAGCTGCTCTTGGGGACCGAGCTTGGGTGTCGGATCCAAGGGAGTGGAACATTTTTCATCGGCTCTGACTTTGGGCCAGGTTCCCTCCCTTGGAGCTCCATCCACTTTGGGACCGGCTCCAATTCTCGCATCGGACTTGGGGAGACCGGCCTCCTTATTAGCTTCCCAAGAGGTCCGCTCTCCTTCGGTGTTCGTGGTAGAAAGGATCCTCTCCATCAGATTGAGACCCCTGACCACCCCCTCGACTCTTTCTACGGTCCCCATTGTCTTACCAGTGGGACAGCCCTTACTTAAAGAGCCCCAGATGGTTCCCCCAGAGGAACAGATGGCTTGTGAGCGCTCCCCTGAGAGCCTTACTGGAGATGTGCCTCACAAGCATACGTGCAAGAGGAGGTATTTGGACTCCCCAGAGAACCTAACCAAGGACACAGATTCAAATGATGGGGAGGGCTCCCCAAGATCACTTCCTGAGCATGCCTTCTTTGGAGACATCATGGAGATCCTGTGCCAGCGGGGAGGTTGGTCTGCCCCCAAGCCCTCCTCTGAGTCTGTGTTCCTGGAGGCTTTCAGCATGTGCCAGTCTACTTCCTGGGTGTCCCCTCCATCATATCCTTTAGTGGACTTCATCACCTTCCAGGCGTGGAAGGATCCAGATACCATGAAGCCGATTCCCGAGCGCCCCAATAAGGTTTTAAGTCCCCCCCCCCATTGACAGGCTTTCCTGGAATAACGGCTCCCCAGTGGACACCATGGTGGTAGCAGCAGCCACTAAGAGGGAACTATCTCAGGAAAGTTCCTCGGTCCACCCTTCTGACCGGGAGTCCTGGATGATGGACCGCCTAGGAAAGCGGGTATATACGTCTGCTACCTTTTCGATCAGGATGCTGAATTACTTGGCCCATGTCACTAGACTCCACTGCAATCTAGTAAAGGAGCTGGAGGAGTCTCCCCCCCTAGGCCATGTCACACGAGGACAAGGCTTCGTTCTCCACGAAAATGACCACTCTGAAAGCTGTATCAAATATGTCCATGTGACTCCTCTCCCATGCTAAGGAAGGAGCGGCTAGGGCAGCAGGGTCTGGTGTGTCCATGAGGCATAACGCCTGGCTCAGGTTGTGTCAGTTTACCAAACCCTTTAAGGTGTCCTTTGCCAATGCCCCTTATGATGGCTGAACACTTTTTGGTAAGACTGTCAAGGAGATGCTAGTCCAGAGTGAGGATGGGAAGACACTGTCTGCCGTCAGGATCTGCTTCTCTAATCCTCAAAGGTCCTTTTCCTGGAACCAGAGGGCAAAATATGTGGTTCTTTAAGTCTCAGTATTCCTGGGGCACTCGGGGCTCTTCTTCCCCTATAGCAGAGGGGGACAGAATGGACGCTGGCCCAGAGGCAGAGGGGGTCTGCGAAACTTCGGGTCTTGAGAACCATTCTTGGACAGACCCAGGCAGCAACACTGAGGGGTTGCCTGGCTGTATTACTCTGGAGGCAGGCGGGGGACGATTGTCCTTGCACCCAGCGGCATGGGGGTCCATAACAACGGACTGCTGGGTGCTTCAAATCTTATCCAGAGGATATTTTATCCCCTTTGTGGGATACCCCACATTTCCCAAACACCTCCCGGATGTTCCACCCACGCAAAGGGAAGCAACAGCACAGGAAATTTCCAAACTGCTAGCAAAAAGAGCCATCGAAACAGTCCCCCCAGATAAGTCTGGATCAAGCTTCTACTCCAGGTTCTTTTTGGTGCCAAAGAAAATGGGGGATTTAAGGCCCATTCTGGATCTCTCTGCCCTGAACCCGTCAGCTTCCAAAGAGAAGTTTTGGATGGTCACACTACAGTCCATCATGCCGTACCTGCAAGAGCACAACTGTATGTGCTCGTTAGATCTCCAGGATGCTTACTATCACATAAAAATGCACAGAAGCTCCAGGAGGTTCCTCCACTTCTGGCTAGGCATCGATCTGTGCCAATTTTGAGTCCTACCATTTGGTCTCACCACAGCCCCCAGGGTGTTTACCAAAGTGATGGCAGTTGTAGTGACTCACCTGAGGCTTCAGGGGATTCAGGTCTTGTCTGTACTTGGACGATTGGCCTCCTCACTGCTCCCACCAGGCATCTGCTTTAACCAGGGATTACTTTCTGACACTTATCCTGAGTTTGGGTATCGCAATCAATACATCCAAATATTTCCTAGAGCCTGTACAGGTAATAGACTACATCGGTGCCAGGATAGATGCACTGCAGTGCAAAGTATTCCTGACTTCGAAGAGAGTTCAAAACCTCAGGATGCAGGTCTCCCTGATCTACTGTTCTCACCACCCGACAGTGGAATCAGTGTTGAGGGCCTTAGGCTTGATGGCAGCGAACATAACTCTTCTGTGTGTTCGGCTACACATGCGGATTCTTCAGTGGACTCTAGCAGTTCAGTGGTCCCTGTTGGACTTATAACTATCTTATCCTATCCACCTAAATCAAGTGTGTCGGTCGTCCCTCATATGGTGGATGAGGCCTCCGGACATTTTGGGGGATGACCCTTTGTTCCAGCCCTGACCTAAACCACAGTGACCACAGATGCCTCCCAACTCTGGTGGGGGGGGGTGGGCATTGTTCGGGCAGGACAGTCCAAGGCCTTTGGTCCCCCATAGAGACCAGCTTGCATATCCGTATCCTAGAGATGAGGGCGGTTCTTCTAGCATTGCAGGCCCTTCATGCCTTTCTTCCTCTGGGGATGAGTGCCATTCAATCAGACAACATGGCAGTAGTCTGGTATATCAACAGACCGGGAGGGACCAGATCCTACCCCCTTTGTCGTGAGGCCATGAGAGTGCGGGAATGGGCGATCTCCACCGGTCGCTTTCTCATCGCAATGCACATTCCGGGACAGTCCAACTTTCTAGCGGACAAGCTAAGTCTAACCATTCTGATGCCTTACAAGTGGTCTCTGAATCTGTCAGCAGAACAGATCTTCAGCGAGTGGGGTAAGCCTTGTTGCAATCTCTTCACATCTCCTTCCAATGCGAAGTGCAGCAGGTTTTTCGCTCTGAACATCCTGCCGGGGGAGTCCCCCAGAGACATTCTAGTTCATGCTTGGCCTCCCGGTCTTCTGTATGCTTACCCGCCAGTACCTCTCATCCTGAGGTTTCTGCAGAAAGCCTGTCGACTGGGGAGCAAGGTGATCCTTATTGCTCCATTCTGGCCTCGAACAGGTATGGTTTCCCTTCCTTTGGTCTTACCTGGCTCCACCTTGGACCCTAGATCATGTTCAGTATCTGATTTCACCCCCATCGGGGGTGCCTCATATGAGTCTAGACAGCCTGAAGCTCACGGGTTGGCTGCGCCAGTTACCGTGATTGCTAGGACTCCCGGACTTTCCTCCTCAGTTAAATCTATTTTGGTAGCTACTCGTAAGTCTTCAATCAGAAAGGCTTATCGCAGCAAGTGGAAAAGTTTTTCCTTCTGGGCCACTCAGAGGAGTTTAGACCCCCTTCACAGCTCCTATTTCTGCTAGTCTTGATTTCCTAGCTGATATTTTCCAGCATGCAGCTAGTTCTTCTACTGTCAAAGTTCAGTTGGCTGCCATTTCTCATTTTCATGTGGGCAAGAATTCTGCATCCTTCGCATCTTCCAGACTATGTAAAGCCTTTATCAAAGGCACCTTTTTGCTATGCCCCCCCCCCCAGTCAAAGATCTTGTCCCTCCGTGGGACCTTACTATGGTTCTCCAAGCTCTGGTCGCTCTGCCTTTTGAGCCTGCTGCAACTGCAGATCTAAAAATTATATCGTGGAAAACAGCTTTTCTGGTAGCCATTACCTCTGCTAGAAGGGTTTTGGAATTACAGGCCCTGTCCATCAAACTTCCATACATGATTTTTCATAAAGATAGAGTTTCCGTTTGAACCAACCCATCTTTTCTTCTAAGGTGGCGTCACCAGTCAGTATCAATCAGACCAAATTTGTCTGTTCTTTCCCAATTTTACCAACAGGATGGAATACAAGCTACACATGTTGGATGTTCAGAGACAGTTACGATTCTATTTACAAAGGACAAAAAATTTTCGTAAATCTGATCAATTGTTTGTTTCATTCTATAGACTCTTTTTGGGCAAACCTATTTCCAAGGTCACTGTAGCTAGATGGATTTTTTCATGCATCCTGCAGGTCTATAATGACAAAGGTAGGTTTCCTCCGGGTAAGGTAAAAGCTAATTCCACTAGGTCCATGGCTATGCCCGCAGCTTTCTGGTCTAGAGTGTCTTTGGAGGACGTTTGTTCTTTACCTACTTGATCCTCATCTTATACATTTATTTCTCATTACAAATTGTATTTGACTTCTAGAAGGAGAGAATCTTTTGGCTCCATGGTGCTTCGGAATATCCTTCCATGAGGGCCTCCCAGGAGTTTAATAGCTGGGGACTCTGTCCCACAGGTTGAAGACCAAATGAAGTAAACTACTTCAGATAACGAAGTTATGTACTCACCATAATGTTCCATCTGAGTAGTTGTACTTCATTTGTCTTCAACCGTCCCTCCCTCCTTCCCCCAGACCTTGGTGCATGTTCAGCCTACGGGCTGCAGTATAGGTCACAAGTATGTTATCAGGTCGGGTTCGAAGTATAAGTTCAACAAACTCGATCTGTGGATGGAAGGCAGTGGAGGTGTATTATGGGTAAGAGGAGGAGGAGTCTGGAGCTCAGAGCTGATGCTAGTAATATTTGCCTGCTCGGATCCATAACCCACAGGTTGAAGACAAATGAAGTACAACTACTCAGATGGAACACTATGATGAGTACATAACTTCTTTTTATGAAATCACAGTATTTTTTTTTTTTTTTTCCTTTGACCATGTTAGTCCTACTGGGCGAGTGAACTGTTTTCATAGTATTTACACTGCTAGGGGAATTTGGCCAGGGCATCAGGGAATTTCAAGTACTCTTTTCCATAGGGGATGCATTTGTGTGTAGCGCGTTTTGCTTCCTGCTTCCATTCTGGGTGTGAAGGTGGCTCAGAGAAGCAGGTAGCTAAGTTAAGCAATAAGGGAGATCAGAAAGGAGAATAGCAAGGAGGGATGGTGTTTTTGGTGCTGTTATCCAAACAGCGGATACGTTTAAATTGTCAGAAAAGGATCTGGAGCTGAAGGAGAAGCTGAGTGATGGATTTGGTGTGTTGGGGGGGCAGAAGAGCCTTTTCAAAGCAGTCCTGATATGGCAGATGTAGTTGTAGATTCTGAAGAGTTGTTCCAGCAGAAGTTCATGTCTGAAAATGCAACACAAGGTTGTGTTGTTACAATCCTCTAGTTGGAAGTGTTGTGGAATGGTTTATTGTTGGACATGGTTGATGAATGTGAACCGGATGATGGTAAGGACATGTGGGTAGAGATGATGGACAGGATACAGAATGAAGAAGTGCAGAATAATGAAGGCTGAGAAAAAATTGTATGCAGAAATGGTTTTCAACTACCCTGCCATTAATTGGGAAAACTTCTCGTGTACCAACACCTTTGCCCAACGGTTCTTGGAATTCATAAATTCCAATGCCCTGGATCAACTAATCCATAGTCCCACCAGGGGCTCCAATATCCTAGACCTGGTCATTGCCAACATGGGAAATCGATGCTCCACACCTATGGTCACCCCCTCGTTGGTTAGGTCAGACCATAAACTTATCACCCTTAACATCCACATCCCACCCCCACCCCCCAATAAGGAAACCTCCATAAAAAAACTTCTCCAAAGCCAACTTCATGCTACTCAAGTCAGAAGTTACAAACATCATGACACCCATGCAGACAGGAACTGAAAGTTTGATTGCTGAGTCTTACACTAAGGCACTGTACGAGCACATCCACTCATGCATGAATCATGCCATCCCAAATAGAACCAAGATGTTCTCCTCCAAATAAAGTAAGCCAATCTGGTGGTCCCCTGCCATAAACAAACTTTATAACAAAAGGAAGAAACTGTTGCAGAAAAGAGGAAAATCCCAGGATGCAAAAAACTCCCTTACTAGCCTTAGTAAGAAGCTGCGATCCCTCATAAAGTCCTCCAACGCTAGTTACGAAAATAAAATTGCCAAAGATTCTAAAGACAACCACAAGGCATTCTATAATTATGTCAAGAATCTAAATGGCTATGCTCAGATCTTCTCTGAGCTACAACATAATGGCATTAAATATACTGATCCCAAGGATATCGCCAATAATCCCGGCAGATCAATTCAGTGCCAACTTCACTCCCCTCTCACCCCCTAAGTGGCCCATCTCAATACCGGAAGATTGCCAAATTCTGGTAATGGCCACACAGGTAAAAAATGCACTCTCCAAAGCTAAGAATACAGCATCCATGGGACCAGATGACTTCATGGGCTGTGTACTACATGAACTACAAAATTAACTGGCACCTCACTTAAGTGTCATGTTTAATCATACCCTCACCTCAGGCTTCATGCCCACTGAGTGTCGCACAGCTACAGTTATCCCACTCCACAAGGGGGGATCCACCTTGGATCTCGGGAACTACCGCCCCATCAGTCTGAGGAGCCTGATCTGCAAGGTTGGGTT